>NC_089503.1:303444088-303634440 GCF_036850995.1 Saccopteryx leptura
TTATTTTTTTGAATTACAAAACTAATTAATATAAGCTCATTGTAAAAAATCAAATGTAGATATGTATAAAGTAAAGAAGTTAAAATGTATTCTCTACTTCTCTCCCCAAGGCCATTTTATGGAGGTGACTGCTATTAAATGTAGGTGTGTATCTTTTTCAAAAATTTGCTATGTACATGTAAGTATATGTTGGTATTTTGTGTTTTTGATCATGGCACACATTAATTTTAAGCAATACACATAATTCTGCAACTCACATATCACTCAGTAACTTATCAGGTCATTTTTTTCATTATCTAATTTTTTGTCTCTTGAAATCCCATTCTTCATTTTATTACAAAATATTTAAAACAGACAAGTACACAAAAATTAATTAACATCAGCTTTATCAAGTTGTAACTAATCAGCTTTATTAAGATCTTAATATTTTACTATATTTAGTTCAGGGTTTGTTGTTTTTTTTTTTTTTTTTTTTGAGAGAGAGAGAGAGAGAGAGAGAGAGCTGGAGGAACAGACAGGGACTGACATCCAGAAGGGAGAGAGATGAGAAGCATCAACTCCTAGTTGCGTCACCTTAGTTGTTCATTGATTGCTTTCACATATGTGCCTTGACCAGGGGGCTGCTGCCGAGCCAGTGACCCCTTGCTCAAGCCAGCAACCTTGAGCTCAAGCCAGCGACCTTGGGCTTCCAGCCAGCAACCTTTGGGCTCAAGGCAGCAACCATGGGGTCGTATCTATGATCCCACGCTTAAGGGGGCAACCCCACACTCAAGCCGGATAAGCCTGTGCTCAAGCCAGCAACGTGGTGGTTTCCAACCTGGGTCCTTGGCATCCTAGGCCAATGCTCTATCCATTGTACCACTGCCTGGTCAGGTTAGTTTAGCTATTCTTTTTAAAGATATATACTCCTCCCAATTTTTTATCTCCCTCTTTCCCTAAATATAATCACTTTTCTATCATTTTATTACATATGTATAACTTCATAAGCAATATGTAGTTTTACTTTTAGGTCTTAAAATATTACATGACTAGTCTTTGATTTAGTCTTACAAGTTATTACTGTTATTATAAGAGTAATATAAAGAAGGGTATAAGATAAAAAAGAGTTTCCCTTCCTTTCCCCTTTTCCACAAGAAACAGCCCCTGTTAAGAGTCTTGGTTATAGTTCCTTAACCATTTGTATGCCTATCAAACTTAAATATTTTATATTAATTTTTTATACAAATGACTTAATATGGTACTATTTTTCTGTACCTTGCTGTTTTCACTTATCAATTTATCTTTTCCTATCAGCACATATAGATCAATCTCAATTTTTTTTTTGTATTTTTCTGAAGTTGGAAACAGGGAGGCAGTCAGACAGACTCCTGCATGCGCCCAACTGGGATCCACCCGGCATGCCCACCAGGGGGCGATGCTCTGCCCATCCAGGGCATTGCTCTGTTGCAACCAGAACCATTCTAGCACCTGAGGCAGAGACCATAAAGCCATCCTCAGCACCTGGGCCAACTTTGCTCCAATGGAGCCTCGGCTGCGGGAGGGGAAGAGAGAGATAGAGAGGAAGGAGAGGGAGAGGGGTTCAGAAGCAGATGGGCACTTCTCCTGTATGCCTCGGCCGAGAATCAAACCTGGGACTCCTGCACACCAGGCCGATGCTCTACCACTGAGCCAACTGGCCAGGGCCGATCAATCTCAATTTTTAACAAGCACATAATACTTTATTGATAGATGTATGATTTATTTATGGAATTGATCAATTCTAGATTGATGAATATTTAGGTTATTTCCATTTTAATTACAAAAATATTGCAATAAATATTCCATATATCTTTGTGTATTTGTGAACCTATCTTTATGGTTTATATTAAATGAAAAACATAGATGTGTGTACAAAACTATTCAGGTGTCCTATTTTTGAACCAGTGTTTTGGGTATTTCCTGTGTTAGTGTGGTGTGGTGAAAAGTGTTAGTCTGTAAGTCATAAGTCAATGCTGATTGCGTCATCAACTGTGTCTTTGCACAAATGATTTAATAAGTCCAGTATTCAAACCTGTCATGCAAAACATTAGATTTCAACTACTCGGGCAGTAAGGTTCATTCTAGATAAGAAAGATATGTAGGCCCTGGCCGGTTGGCTCAGCTATGGAGCGTTGACTGGCGTGTGGAAATCCCAGGTTCAGTTCCCAGTCAGGTCACATAGGAGAAGTGCCCATCTGTTTCTCCACCCTTCCCCCTCTCTTTTCTCTCTGTCTCTCTCTTCCTCTCCCACAGCTAAGGCTCTACTGGAACAAAGTTGGCCCGGGCACTGAGGATGGCTCCATGGCTTCCACCTCAGGTGCTAGAATGGCTTGGGTCACAACTCAGCAATGCCCCAGATGGTCATCGCCCCCTAGTGGTCATGCTGGGTAGACCCCAGTCAGGTGCATGTGGGAGGCTGTCTGTCTGCCTTCCGCTTCTCACTTTGGAAAAGTAAAAAAAAATTTTAATTTTTTTTTAAAAAAGGAAGAAGAAAAAAAGATATGTAAAGTATGATTTTATTACAGTACAATTTTCATTACTACATTTGTAGCAACCCCAGGATTTAGTAAAATTGTACTTTATTTTTTTCCCATTGATTTGAGAGAGAGAGAGAAGCACCAACTCATTGTTTCACTTAGTTGTTCCATTTAGTTCTGTACTTATTAATTGCTTCTCTATGTGCCCTGACCAGGGGTGGAACCTGCGACCTCTGGTATGCCAGGTGGATGTTTTATTCACTGAGCCACCCAGCCAGGGTCAAAATTATACTTTAACAAGTACCATTTTATTTATTTTTTTAAAGATTTAAAAAAAAGTTTAAATTTTTATTCATTTTAGAGAGGAGAGAGAGAAAGGCAGAGAGAGAGAGAGAGAGAGAGAGAGAGAGAGAAAGGGGGAGAGGTGCAGGAAGCATCAACTCCCACATGTACCTTAGGCAAGCCTGGGGTTTCCGACTGCAACCTCAGAATTTTAAGTCTACATTTAATCCACTGCACCACCACTGGTCAGGCACAAGTACTATTTTATGATGGATAACAGTGCCCTAAGTAAAATTAAAAATCTGTAATAAATAACTTTCTGTGTATGGGATAAGAAGGAAGAACTGGGAAATATGTTATTATTTCATATACATACTACATATGACTTGTATGTGTAGATAAGAAAACCATCACTTTTATTATCATGTTTATATTATATCTAGAGATAATCTAGATATAATGAGATGAATGAGGCCTCTGTCATTTCCAACAAAGGTGCTTTTGTTGAACTTGGTTAAGTCAGATATACTTAGAAAGTCACACATATGATAAAAATAACTTTATTTCTAGGGTAGTTAATCTATTCTCTGGCCCAGAATTTTTTAATTGTGTAGTTACTACCCCCTTGTGGTAGTTAGAGGTAAATTCCTGCCAAGATATTTAAAATTATTTTGATTGGGAAAGAACAAATTTCCCTTAGGATTTTCTATGGATGTAATTATATCAACTATGAATCAAGGCAGTCTATTTTTTCCTTTCCAATCTGTATACTTTCTATTTCTTTTTCTGGTCCTATTCTATTGTCTAGAACATTTGGGACAAGATTTTACAGAAGTGGTGAGAGCACCACTTGCCTTGTTCTTCATTTGGTCTGGATCCTAGCAGAAAAGATCCAATTTTTAACCATTAAGCATGTTATTACCTGTATGTTTTTCATAGTCTTTTATCAGACTGAGGAATTCCCCTTCTATTCCTAGTTTGTTGAGAGGTTTTTTTTGTTTTTTTTTGTTTTTTTTTGTATTTTTCTGAAGCTGGAAACGGGGAGGCAGTCAGACAGACTCCCCGCATGTGCCTGACCGGGATCCACCCAGCATGCCCACCAGGGGGTGATGCTCTGCCCATCTGGGGCATTGCTCTGTTGCAACCAGAGCCATTCTAGCGCCTGAGGCAGAGACCATGGGGCCATCCTCAGCGCCCTGGCCAACTTTGCTCCAATGGAGCCTCGGCTGCGGGAGGGGAAGAGAGAGACAGAGAGGAAGGAGAGGGGAAGGGGTGGAGGAAGCAGATAGGTGCTTCTCCTATGTGCCTTGGCCGGGAATCGAACCCAGGGCTCCTGCACGCCAGGCTGACGCTCTACCACTGAGCTAACCAGCCAGGGCCGAGAGTTTTTAAAATCATAAGTATTGAATTTTTTCATATTCTTTTTTCTGCTTCTATTGGGGTGATTGTGTGTTTTCTTTATACTCTTAGTATGATGTATTATACTTATTGGTTTTTGAATGCTAAATTAACCTTAAATTCTTAGGGATTAAGTCCCAATTTGTCATGGTGCATTACCCTTTTTACACATTGTTGAATTTGATTTGTTGGTATTTTGTTAGGAATTTTTGCTCATGAGGAAATATTGATCTATAGTTCTCTTGTAACATCTTTGTCTGGTTTTGATTTCAAGGTAATGATTGTCTCATAAAGTTTAGTGAAAGGTGTTTTTCCTCTTCTGTTAAAGAGTTTGTATAGGATACATATGATATATAAATATATACATACATTTAAATGTTTGATCAACAATGAGAAGGTTCGCTGAACCAGTTGAGAAGGTTTTCAGGTATAATTCAATTCTCTAATAGCTATCAAGCTATTCAGATTTTCTGTGTCTTCTTGAATTATTTTAGGTAAGTTGTGTACATCAATGACTACTTCATAAGTAATTGATTTGTTGGCATTAAGTTGTTCATAATATACAGATGTTGTGGACTTTCACTTTTCATTTGATACTCTTCTATACTATGATTTTTTTTTTTTTTGGAAAGTGTATGAAGCATCCTGAAATTGGGGAATTTGGGGAAATGGCCAAATTAATAAGTCAAATTAGACTTAAACAGAAGTTTTGTATTATTCAGCAATTATTGCCTACTATGTGAAGGGCATTGTGCTGGGTGCTGAAAAGGAAACTTCTTGCCTTTATGGAGCTTTTGGCTTAGCAGGAGATATTTGAAATATTAAGTAGAACAAAATGGTATAACAGAAGCAAGTGGAAGCATTAGGGAAAATTCATCTAAAGTTTCCAGCAAAGTCACAGAGGAGGTATTATTTGAGCTCATATGGGAATATATCAGTTTGCCAAATTGACAGGCTATGGGAGAGTGTTTGAGGTAGGTTTAATGCACGGAAATGTACAAAGAACACGGATGACTTAGGGCAGTGGTTGGCAAACTCATTAGTCAGTAGAGCCAAATATCAACAGTACAACAATTGAAATTTCTTTTGAGAGCCCAATTTTTTAAACTTAAACTATATAGGTAGGTACATTGTTATTAACTTAATTAGGGTACTCCTAAGCTTACCTTTGTCAGCACTTTGTATTTAATGGAAGAGCCACACTCAAGGGGCCAAAGAGCCTCATGTGGCTTGTGAGCCGTGGTTTGCCAACCACTGACTTAGGGAATCAGAAGTAAAGTTTACTGAAATTTTAAGTTCAAATTTTGCTAGGTTTTTTGTTCATTTTGTTTTAAATCTTGAATCTGTTTCTATGGCTGTAATATCGAGGTTTTATATGTATATCTAGTGCAAAGCATACCATAGTAATGGATAGATATGTCATTAAACATTTTCAATTGATAGGCATTCATGTTGTTTCTATTTTTTCACTATTACAATGTTGTAATAAACATTTACATACATTTTTGTGCATATAAGAATTTCTCTAAGATACCTGTTAGTGGATTTGCTAAGTTGAAGGTTACATATATTTTGATCAATTTTGCTAAATATTTCCTCAAAAAAGTGCTGTACCAATTAACATTCTGCCAACAGTATATGAGAGTAGCCAATTTCCCATATCCTTACCTGGTGCAACCTGGGATATTATAATTCTTTTTTAATTTTAAGATATCACTTTTCTGCCTAGATAAATTAAAGACAGGTTAAATGGTGAGAAATCACTGCTATTGTAGTCAGACATTTGAGTTCTAACTTGGTTTTGCCATTTGCTATCTGTGGTAATTAAATCGTTTTAAGTTATACTGTTGTTGTAAGTTTACATTTGGAGTGTATAGGAACATATATATTCATAGAGTTCAGTAGGCTTTTATCATTATAACAAAACTGGAAACAAATAGCAGCCAGTATATACAGTGGTACCTTGAGATACAAACAGACCAACATATGAATTTTTTTTTTTTAAAAGATATTAGCTGAGACTCAGTCGGTATTTTTGTTCGAGATCCAAGCGAAATTCCGATACGAGTTGTGATTCGGAAAGCTGCCGCTAGTTGGCGCGTTGGCGCACGGGTCCAGTATCAGCAGTTTGATTTTCGAGTTGACTGACTTATGAGCTCCGTTACAGAGCGAATTAAATTCGTAGCTCAAGGTACCACTGTAGTTCATTATGCTTCCGGTATTTATCAAGAATTGTGTTGATTCCACTTAAAAGGTTAACAGGGTCAAATTTTCCAAAAAGATAACCGAATAAACAACTGAAAGTGTGGAATACTATAGTATTTCAACAGGTGCTGTTGTGGAAAACACGTGAAAAAAACCAAAACAAAACGGTGCTATATTGAGTAATCAGGTGGGCATTTCTAATGCTTAGATTGTGGAGGGTTAAAATCCACCATGTTCAGGACTAGATCATACACTTCCCGTAAATACCCAGTTGGGGATTATTTACGGGCGGATTTCGGCCAGGAATCTACGGTGAAGATGTGACTCTTAGAAGAAAAAAATTCGCCACATTTCAAGATGGTCCTCATCCCTCCAGGGCATCGCGGCACCTGCCGGGAGTAAGATGGCGTTTCCTCCCTCTAATTAACTGTAGGGGATGGAGATTTCCTAACCCTGACTCACACACTAGGATGGCATCTTTGCCAATACCTAAGATGGTGAGCCGCGCAGCCACACCGTTTCCAGGTTTCAATATGGTTTCCCAACCCGCGCCACCGGAAGTGAACCTCGGGAACCTAGTGAGCGGAATTAGCGTAAGCGGAAGTTGTCGCGTACAGAAAACCTGCCCGCCCCCAGACCGCCCCTGTTTCTACGCCCCGCCCCCAGTGGCTCGGAGAGCAGAGCCAAGATGGCGGCGGAATTGGAGTATGAGTCCGTCCTGTGTGTTAAGCCTGATGTCAGCGTCTACCGGATTCCGCCCCGGGCCTCCAACCGCGGCTACAGGTACGAACTCCGAGGCACTACAGCACACCTGTACCCTATTGGGTACGTGACAACCTGTGGGTTGTCACCTTGCTAGTTTCCCCACCTGGGCTCTTACCGCTCTTCCTGCTCTTCCCCCTCTGTTGACTGCCATCATCCTTGTTTCCGCTGCTTTAAAAAAAAATTATTGCCATCTTGCATCTTCCTATCTCTCTTTTCCCAGACCCTTGTGGGTTACCCATCTGCTCCCCATCATGCACATCCAGTTCTGTCAGCTTCAGCGCCTGTCACCTTTGGTTCGCTCTTCCCTGCGCCCTTCAGTTTGTCACCTTCGTCCCCCCCCCCCCCACCCTCCATTTCCAGTACTCCGTGCACATGTGTGAATAATCGTTTGTGTTCTTGATACTCTCTGGATGATTCAGTTTATCTTTTGTGCTGTTATCAGTCTTTCCACCAAATGTCATCCACCAACTGGTTTTCTTTTCAGATCTTTTGCCAGTGGGCAAAGGTTATGATCATAGGTTTTCCAATGGTTGACTGTTTTGTTTATTTTCAACATATTTTCTTGATGCTTACCCAATATTTTCTATCTTTTCCCCTCCCTCTCCTCTTAACCTCTCCTATAACTTTTCCCTTAAGAGTTAATACAGCATTTTCTCTCTAGGGGGCTAACTAACCACCTTACTATTCAGTGATGGAGGGTCTGAGGATGCTGTAGGAAGTTATGAAGTCAGTAGTGGAAAGAATTAACGTGTAACTCAATGGGTTACATATTTTAAAAGTATTACTATGAACAGCTATATGATTTTGGACTAAGCTCTTCTCCAAGCCTCAGTTTTCTCAGCTGGAAAATAGAAAAAATAAAGTTAATGATAATAAAACCTGCTGTAGTTATGGACCTCACAGACGTTTTTGGAGGGTTAAATGAGATCATATAATGTGAAAGAATTTAGGAAACAGTAAATTCTTTATTTATATATTGCAGTATATAAATATGCAATACTGTTTTTATTCTTCTCTCTGACCCATATCATTATCATGATTTTCCTCTTGGCGTTTATTTTTACCTTGGCTGAAAACTTATCCTCTCCCTATGTCTATTATTTTGCTTTTGTAGCAGAGGTTCATTTTTCATGAATCAGTATCTTTGTGCTTGTTGACCTATGTATTGAATGAACACTGTGGGTTGTACCTTTTGGCAAAGAGGCAATCCTAATTTCAAGCGTTCAGTCAAACCCCAAATTGGACGTGAATAGGAATGTACATGCATTTTTGATGGTAGTACTATGTATGTGACTAATCTGAGACATCACCTTCTTTGGGAAGCTCTCTGAACCATGCTATTCTGGTTTCGGTATGCTCTCTGTGCTTCCATACCACCTATGCAAGTCCCTATCACAATGCTTTTCCTTCTGTCTTGTAATTGATTGTTTGGTCTCCTGTAGCTCCAGATTAGATTATGAGCAATTTGAGGACTTTTTTAACTTTACATTCCCAAGCCTAGCACAGTGTCTGGCACATAGTGGGCACTCTGTAAATGTTGACTGGAAGAAGAAATTAGTAATTATACTTAATTACATAAATTAGCATTGATTAAAGTGTTACATAAGGAAAACAGCTCAAGCCTTTCAGCTTTAGGTGTGAAGATTTCCTAAAGGATATAATAAACATTGAAGTGGGGTTCTATTGTTTTCCTTGTACTTCAAGCTTTTTAAAAGGCCGACTTTCACTCATCTGCATTCCCTACCTTTATTTCCTAGTTTGTCCACAGCCTTTATCCTTATGTCAATTAACTGCATGGAGTTATCAAAGCAGTTTTTGAATTTTTCTCTTTTACTCTTAGTATAGCGAGTGAGTGGAGCAAACTAAATTTCAATTGTGATTCTCATTTATTTGCTGGGTTATCTTTGACAAGTCACTTAACTCTTTTGAGCTTTTGTTTCCTCATCTATAAAAGTGGATATGATACTAATTATTATACCTTGCAACATCCTCTCACTTAATTTTCACAAGAATGGGCATAATGACTGACACATAATAAATGCTCGATAAATAGTACTTTTCTTATCTACATAATTTTTTTGTTGTGTACCAGAAGCCTTTTTACTTTCTGAGCATGATTTATTCTCTAGGCTACCGTAAAAGGAAAAACTGGGCTTTTTAGGAAGCCAGAGAAAACCTTTCTTTTAGTGACTAATAGTATCAGAGAGGATAAAAGACTGCCTCACCTCCTATAAGCTGTCGCTTCCCAGACTCTCACTGACCAGACAAATGGAAGGAAAATTTAGGTTGATGAGAAACTTTATACATAATTAAAAAATGGTTTCCCAAACTTTAAAATATTTTTAACTCATTCTTACCTTTCTCCCCAGCTAAATTAATATTAAATTCTATTGTGTGTTTTAATGTAATGAAAAAGAATGCTAGACTTTGAACTTAAGCATTATTAGTTACTGTATTGTTGTCCTTGCCTTCCTGTAGAAAGAGAAAGAGACATGATAGGGTTTTTGTGCCTATTTCATGTGGCTGCTGTAAAGATTTATTGCTAAGGTAAATGAAAATTGGGGAGGTCAGTGTGTAGAGTATTGTCAGAAGACCAGCAAAACCAAGAATTCTTCAGGTGAGGTCCTGGAAAAGAATGAAGGCCGAAGGCTGCGGGAAACTGGTCCCAGGAAAATCTATTCACTTTCTAAGAATTTGTTAAATACTAACCTCCAGATACACACGATAAATAAGACAAGGAACCACATCTAGTGGGCTGGGCTGACTCCTAATACTTTGAATAGCTATTTTCACTATGTCTAGCTCTTTGTAGTATGGTAGAATAAGTAACAATTCAATTTGAAAAATTTAATAGATGGGACCTACAGAGTGCTCTAATCTGGATCAGGTTCAAGTACTTGAGGGCATCAGGAGAAAAGGGCATGACAAGGATTTATCTTGAGAGTCCTGTGCTAATTTTAATTTTCACTGTCCTTTCCACCTTTTGCTTATTCTGTTGTTAAATTCATTTTTATTCAGATATACCCTGCTGTTACCTTTCTATCCTAAAAGTATTAGTCCTCAGGTCCCAAAGGGATGAGTTATTAATAACTTTTACTTTAGTCTTCCTTGTCTACACTCCTGTCAAAACAGAATCACAAATGCAATATTTTGTAAAATTGATCATATTTAAATTGCATAGATTTCATTCAAATTTATTTATAACAGATAAGTATTCAGTTTTTTTTTTAGTATTTCATGAATATTTGTATCTTTAGCCTACATGTCTTTCCTGAATTCTAGACTCATATATTCAACTATTTGTATCTTCTCTTGAAAATCTACCAGACACCTCAAATTCAGCATATCCAGAACTCCTGATCATTCTTCCCAGACATGCTCTTCCTCCTCTTAGTTGTGGCAACTTCTTTGTTGAGGCTAAATGCCTTGGAGTCGTCCTTGACTTTTCTCTGATTCTTCCATCTGTTAAATATAAGGTCTACCGGAAAGTTCTGTCTGTTTTGGGAATAAAACAAAATACAATTTTTTCTTACTGTCAATAAACTTTATTAAATAATATAATTGCCATTATTATTAATGATTTCTTGCCAGCGTGAGGGAAATTTGTATATCCCGTTTTTGAAAAATGTTTTATCTTTTGATGCGAAAAGTTGAACCAGTGCTTGATATCTTCTTCATTTTTGAATTTTTTGACCTTCAAAAAATTTTGTAAGGACAAAAACAAGTGATAGTCGGAGGGTGCTAAGTCCGGGGAATATGGTGGATGCGACAGACATGCTTCTGTAGCATTTCTTCCTTGTTGAAATTCGTAAAAATTACAGTGGCGTAAATGAACTTTATCAGTAGCCATGGGTACACTATCGCTTCACACATAAGACTAACGTGAATCAACTTTGTTTTAGTTAATTTGCTACGTCAGTATGTATACATTAAGTGATAAAAATAGAGAGGCACACGTGCCAAATAAACATGTACTTACGTGTCGAAACTTGTGATAGAAACGGACAGAACTTTCTGGTAGACCTTATCCAGAATCTAGCCACTTCTGCAACACTTTCTTCCTGGTCACTGTCATGGCTCTCTATATTACTGCAATAGTCTCCTGACTAGTCCCGCTTCTTCAGCACTCATACCTGCTTCTGTACACAGCAGACAAAGTAATTCTTTTAAAATAAAAGGGAGATCGTGTCATACCTCTGCTTAGAATCTGTACGGACTCCTCTTTGACTCGAAGTGAAAGCCAAAGTTCTTCCAATGGCCTGTAAGGCCCTGTGTGAGCAGGCCCCCTCTTAGCTCTCCCACCTCCTCTCACTTTATTCTCACTACAGTGGCCACCTGGCTTGAGGGCAAACATTCCAGGCAGGTTCCTGTTTTAGCACCTTTGGACCAGCTCCTCTCTGTGACTGGAGTGCTTTTCCCCATTACCTACCTGAGTAACTCTTGACTCCCTTCAGATTTTCGCTCACATTTCAGCTGGTTAAAGAGGCCTATTCTGACTACCTCTTTTTTAATTTTTTAATTGATTTTAATTTGTTGTGTTTACATAGTTACAAGTGTACCCCCGAATATATCTCCCTCCTTGTCTCCTTTACCCCTTTTGCCCCTCCCCCCCACTGCCTTTCCCCCTTCCCTCCATGATTTACTATCCTGCCCTCTATCTCTCTGTTATGTGTATATACTTTCACTAATGTCTTTCCTTTCTTCGATCCCCTCCTCTCATCCCCTTTCCCTCTTCCCGCTTTCCCTCTTGACTCTGACCCCTTCTCTGCCTCTCTTCCGTTCCTCAGTTCACATTGTTCATTGGATTCCTCATATGAGTGAGGTCATATGATATTTTTCTTTCTCTGCCTGACTTATTTCGCTTAGCATAATAGACTCCAGGTTCATCCATGTTGTTGCAAAGGGTAAGATTTCCTTCTTTTTCACAGCCGTGTAGTATTCCATTGTATATATGTACCACAGCTTATTTTGTTTTATTTTATTTTTTTAAATTTTTCTAAAGTTGGAAACGGGGAGGCAGTCAGACAGACTCCTGCATGCGCCCGACCAGGATCCATCTGGCACGCCCACCAGGGGGCGATGCTCTGCCCATCTGGGGGCTGCCCTGCTGCGACCAGAGCCATTGTAGCGCCTGAGGCAGAGGCCATGGAGCCATCCATCCTCAGCGCCCAGGCCAACTTTGCTCCAATGGAGCCTCGGCTGCGGGAGGGGAAGAGAGAGAGGAAGGAGAGAGAGAGGGAGAGGGGTGGAAAAGCAGCTGGGCGCTTCTCCTGTGTGCCCTGGCTAGGAATCGAACCCGGGACTCCTGCACGCCAGGCCGACGCTCTACCACTGAGCCAACAGGCCAGGGGTAGACTACAGCTTTTTAATCCACTCGTCTACTGATGGACACTTGGGCTGTTTCCAGATCTTGGCTATTGTAAACAATGCTGCAGTAAACATCGGGGTGCATTTCTTCTTTTGAATAAGTGATTTGTTATTCTTAGGATATATTCCTAGAAGTGGGAGAGCTGGGTCAAAAGGCAGTTCGATTTTTAATTTTTTAATGTATCTCCATATTGTTTTCCACAGTGGCTGCACCAGTCGGCATTCCCACCAGCAGTGCAGGAGGGTTCCCTTTTCTCCATATCCTCACCAGCACTTATTATGTGTTGTTTTGTTAGTGAGTGCCATTTTGACTGGTGTGAGTTGGTATCTCATTATGGTTTTAATTTGCATTTCTCTACTGATTAGTGATGTTGAATATTTTTTCATATGCCCATTGGCCATCTGTATGTCCTCTTTGGATAAGTGTCTATTCATTTCTTTAGCCCAATTTTTGATTGGATTGTTTACTTTCCTGGTGTTAAGTTTTACAAGTTCTTTGTAGATTTTGGTTATTAACCCCTTATCAAATGTACTGGCGAATATGTTCTCCCATTGTGTGGGTTGTCTTTTTATTTTGTTCATGTTGTCTTTTGCTGTGCAAAAGCTTTTTAGTTTGATATAGTCCCATTTGTTCATCCTGTCCTTTATTTCTCTTGCCTGTAGAGATAAATCAGCAAATATATAGCTGTGAGAGATGTCAGAGAGCTTACTGCCTATGTTTTCTTCCAAGGTGATCATGGCTTTGTGACTTACATTAAAGTCTTTTATCCGTTTTGAGTTTATTTTTGTGAATGGTGTAAGTTGGTGGTCTAGTTTCAATTTCTTGCATGTGTTTGTCCAGTGTTCCCAGCACCATTTGTTAAAGAGACTGTCTTTACTCCACTGTATGCTCTTACCTCCTTTGTCAAATATCAATTGACATAAAGGTGTGGGTTTATTTCTGGGTTCTCAATTCTGTTCCATTGATCTATATGCCTGTTCTTATGCCAGTACCAAGCTGTTTTGAGTACAATGGCCTTGTAGTATAACTTGATATCAGGAAGTGTGATACCACCCACTTTATTCTTCTTTTTCAAGATTGCTGAGGCTATTCTTTTTTGGTTCTGTATAAATTTTTGGAGTATTCTATATCTTTGAAGTATGACATTGGTATTTTAATAGGAATTGCATTGGATTTATATATTGCTTTGGGTAGTATAAACATTTTAATGATGTTTATTCTTCCTATGCATGAACATGGTATGTGCTTCCACTTGTTTGTATCTTCCTTGATTTCTTTTATCAATGTCTTATAATTTCCTGAGTACAGGTCTTTAACCCCTTGGTTAAATTTACTCCTAGGTACTTTATTTTTTTGGTTGTAGTAGTGAAAGGGATTGTTTCCTTAATATCTCTTTCTGACAGTTCATTGTTGATGTATAAAAATGCCACTGATTTCTGAATATTGATCTTATATCCTGCCACCGTGCTGAATTTATTTATCAGTTCCAGTAGTTTTTTGACTGAGGCTTTAGGGTTTTCTATGTATAGTACCAAGTCATCAGGAAATAATGAAAGTTTTACTTCTTCTTTTCCAATTTGGATGCTTTTTATTTCTTCTTCTTGTCTGATTGCTGAGGCTAGGACTTCCAGAACTATGTTGAATAAGAGTGGTGAAAGGGGACACCCCTGCCTTGTTCCTGTTCTTAAAGGGATTGTTTTTAATTTTTGCCCATTGAGTATGATGTTGGCTGTGGGTTTGTCATAGATGGCCTTTATCATGTTGAAGTATGTTCCCTGTACTCCCATTTTGCTGAGAGTTTTGATCATAAATGGGTGCTGGATTTTATCAAATGCTTTTTCTGCATCTATGGATATTATCATGTAGTTTTTATCCTTTTGTTTATGTGATGAATCACGTTGATTGATTTGCAAATATTGTACCAGCCTTGCCTCCCCATAATAAATACCACTTGATCATAATGTATGATTATTTTTATGTATTGCTGGATCCAATTTGCTAATATTTGGTTGAGAATTTTAGCATCTAAGTTCATCAGGGATATTGCCCTATAATTTTCTTTCTTTGTAGTGTCTTTTCTTGGTTTTGGAATAAGGATTATGTTCTCCTCATAAAAGGAGTTTGAAAGTTTTCCCTCCTTTTGAATTTTTTGAAATAGCTTGAGAAGGATAGGAGTTTGTTCTTCTTTGAATATTTGGTAAAATTCGCCTGTGAAGCCATCAGGCCCAGGACTTTTGTTTGTTGGGAGTTTTTTGATAACTGTTTCAATCTCTTTAGGTGTAATCGGTCTGTTGAGGTTTTCTGATTCTTCCAGATGATTTTTGAATGATTTTATTTTTCCAGGAATTTATCCATTTCATCTAGGTTGTCCCATTTTTGAGCATACAGTTCTTCATAGTATTTTCTTAAATCCATTGATTTTCTGCTGTGTCAGTTGTTACTTCTCCACTCTCATTTCTAATTTTATTTATTTGAGCACTCTCTCTGTTTTTCTTGGTGAGTCTGGTTAAAGATTCATCAATTTCATTTACCTTTGCAAAGAACCAGCTCTTGGTTTCATTGATCTTATGTTTTTTTTTGTTTTTTTTTTTTGCCTCTATGTCATTTATTTCTGCTCTGATCTTGATTGTTTCCTTCCTTATACTTCCTCTGGGCTTTACTTGCTGTTCTTTTTCTTGTTCTTTTAGGTGCAGGATTGAGTTGTTAATTTGAGCTTTTTCTTCTTAAGGTATGCCTGTAATGCTATGAACTTCCCTCTCAGGACTGCTTTTGCTGTGTCCCATAAATTTTGAGTTGTTGTATGTTCATTTTTATTTGTTTCAAGAATGTTTTTGATTTCTTCCTTGATCTCATTTTTAACCCATTCATTATTTAATAGTATGCTATTTAGTCTCCAAGTGTTTGAATGTTTTTCAGTTTTTCTATTGTAGTTGATTTCTAGTTTCATGCCGTTGTGATCAGAGAAAGTGCTTGATATGATTTCAGTCTTCTTAAATTTGTTAAGACTTGTTTTGTGTCCTAACATGTGGTCTATCCATCAGAATGTACCGTGAGCACTTGAAAAGAATATATATTCTGCTGCTTTGAGTTGAAAGGTTCTGAAGATATCTATTAAATCCAGTTGATCTAGTGTGTCATTTAAGGCCGCTGTTTCTTTGTTAATTTTCTGTCTGAAGGTTCTATCCATTGATGTTAGTGGGGTATTAAAATCCGCTACTATTATAGTATTGCTGTTGATCTTGCCCTCTTTGTCCATCAAAATCTGTTTTAGAAATTTAGGTGCTCCTATATTAAGCACATATATATTTATAATAGTTATATCTTCCTGTTGTAATGTTCCTTTTATCATTATGTAGTGACTTATCTCTTTGTTTTAAAGTTTATTTTGTCAAATATTAGTATTGCTACCTCAGCTTTTTTTTCTTTCCATTTGTGTGAAATATTTCTTTCCATCCCTTTACTCTCGGTCTATGTGTATCTTTTGTTTTGAGGTGGATCTCTTGTAGACAGCATATGTACAAGCCCTGTTTTCTTATCCATGCAGCTACCCTATGTATTTTGACTGGAGCATTTAATCCATTTACATTTAAGGTTATTATTGATATGTAGTTGTTTATTGACATTTTATTCTTTAAAACTATAATCCTCTTTTTCTTGATTTCTTTTTTCCTTTGCTCTTTTTACAGCAAGCTCCTTAACATTTACTGCGGTAATGATTTGGTTGTAATGAATTCCTTGAGGGTTTTGTTTTTTTTTTTTTTTTTGGTCTGGGAAGCTTTTTTTTTCTCCTTTAATTTTAAACAATAGCCTTGCTGGGGATAGAGAAGTCTTGGTTGTAGGCTCTTGTTTTGCATTACTTTGAATATTTCTTGCCATTCCCTTCTGGCTTCAAGTGTTTCTGCTGAAAAGTCGGATGTCATCTTTATGACATATATATATTACCTGTATAGGTAATTGACTTCTTTTCTCTTGCTGCTTTTAGTATATTTTTCTTTATCTCTTAACTTTGGTATTTTAATTATGATGTATATTGATGTATGCCTCATTGGGTTTCTCTTTACTGGGACTCTCTGTGCTTCTTGAACTTGTGTGACTTTTTTCTTCAGCAATTTAGGAATGTTTTCAGCTGATTTCTTGAAACAGATTCTTTATCATTTGTTCTTTCTCTTCTCCTTCAGGAACCCCTATGATGCGGATGTTATTTTTCTTCATATTGTCACAGAGTTCTCTTATAGTTTCCTTAGACTTTTTGAGCCTCTTATCTTTTTGCTGCTCTGTTTCTGTGTTTTTATTTATCTTGTCCTTTAATTCACTGATTCGATTCTCTGCTTCATCCAGCTTGCTGTTGATTCCTTCTAGTGTCGTCTTCATTTCTGATATTGTAATTGTCATTTCTGATTGATTCTTTTTTATGATTTCAGTATCCTTTTTTATGCTTGCAATTTCTTTATTTAGGTGCTCATTAAGTCCATCCATAGTAGCTCTGAGATCCTAAAGCATCCTAACAATCATTTTAAACTCTGCATCCGATAATTTGGTTACTTCCATCTTACTCAGTTCTTTTTCTGGAGATTTCTCTTGTTGATTCATGTGGATTACATTCCTCTGTCTTCCCTTTTTTTCTGTGTGCGGTTTGCAAGCTTGTTAGAGTTGTTGGTCTGAGATTGGCTTATGGAATGCATTTTCTCCTCCAGGTCTTTATCCCTCACCCTCTGCTGATGGCATGGATTTTAATTCTCCTTAACTAGTAGAGCCACTTAAGTCTTAATTTCCCTGCTGCTTGTTTGCTGAGCCCAGCAGGGAGCTTCTGTGTTTGGGAGTGTGGGGAGGAAGTGGGCATATCTTGTTCTTTGGCCCCAGCTGAAACTATCCAGGAATGTGGTGGGTGTGACCTCTGAGAACCAGAAGGTGAGGTATGCCCTGTGACTCTCCCCAGGTGGTGGGTTCTCCCTATCAGAAGGGGTAGGTGTAGCTCACGTATCCTCGGAAACCTGAGTCACTGCCCCTCCCCTTTACTTCCTCCTTTTCGAACAATCTTTCGTGCTGATTGGAGCTGGAGAGTTTTTTGGAGGTGGATCAACTGACTCTATGCTAGGCTTGTGCTGGAGGGAGGGAGCGACCAGCTATGGCCGCCTGGGCACTGGAAAATGACTCAGCTCAGGTATTCTTCTCCCCATCAAAGTTTGTGTCATCGTGCCTTGATCTCCCCACTCTCCTCATGCAAGACCAGTCCTCTCAGCCCTCCTCACCCCCGGAGCCCCAGGCAAGTGGCTGTTTGCAATATTTTCTGCACTGGCCCTTTAAGGATGCAACTTCTTTTGCCAACCGCTTCCCACAGACAGAAGTGCTTTTCTCCTCACTCAATGTTGTCAGGCTGTCTCCTCCAGTCTCTGGGTCTCTAGGCTGGGGCTCTGGTCCTGGGACTGAGAACCCCCACCTCTCAGGGTATCTCTCCTCACAGTGAGAAACCCTCTGGACCCTCAGTCTCCCCTTGCTCTTGGGAGCGGGGGAGCCTTGACTGTGTCCCTACACTCCCTGTCAGATTCGGTGTGGTTTCTTCTGTGCTCCTTAGTTTTCCAGTCCTGTTCTTTTAGTCCAAAGTTGGTTTTCCACGATGATTGTTCTTAATTTGTAATCCGGGAGTTGGCAGTCTGTGTGTCTGCCTACTCTGCTGCCATCTTGGAATCCTGATTACCTCTTGATTGCTGCAACCTGTTTACTCTCCACTGCCCTCCCAACCCCCCCTTTTTCTGCCCCTGTGTTTTCTTTTTACCTTAGTACTTATCACCTTAGTACTTATCACCACATTCCATAATATATTTTACTTGTATATTATGTTTCTTTTTTATTGTCTATTTTTTATTAGAATGTAAGCCTCATGAGGGCAAGGGCCTTTGTTTTGTTTGTTCTTGTATCCAAAACACCTAGAACAGTGCCTGTAAATATTGGTTGAATTCAGTGCAAGGTAATATTATTGGATCCCAGAATCCTCCAGTAGTAATATTGTTTCTGTTTGTTTTAAACTGTGTGTAATGTCACATGAGGTATTTATAGAGAGGGGATCAGGAGTTATTTTTGTTTGTTATTTAATAGGAATAAAGAATAAGTAATCCAGGACAGGGAAATAGAAATATGGGAGGTGATTCTGCATAGGTTGTTAGTATGTTAAAGATGTGGACCTGAGGCCTGAGGCTCCCCATTTTCCTATCCTAGGGCATCTGACTGGAAATTAGACCAGCCTGATTGGACTGGTCGACTTCGAATCACTTCAAAAGGGAAGATTGCTTATATCAAACTCGAGGATAAAGTTTCAGGTAACCTGTGCTGATGGCCCTCTAACATATTAAATATATTATTGTTTTGGTGTCCTTTTGTAAGTACCTTCAAGTTGGGGACTGAAATGGATATATTGTACTTTTAAATAGAGTTTTAGATTTTTGCTTCTTTTTCTCAAAGAAGTCTTTTTCTTACCTGTCAGGGGAACTCTTTGCTCAGGCTCCAGTAGAACAGTATCCTGGGATTGCTGTGGAGACAGTGACAGATTCCAGCCGCTACTTTGTAATCCGGATCCAGGATGGTACTGGTAAGGGGTCTGAAATTTGGAATGGGATGAGATTAGGAAAATAGTTCATGCACTTCAGTGAAAGTGTATCCTGATTGCATTTATCTCACTCAGTTAACTAAATTTTTCTTCCCTTTTCTCCAGAGTTAACTGTAGTCGCTAAAGGAGGGTTAACATTTTATTTGTAATAGATACTAACTCAAGTTCCAGATATGATCATTAGTAGGTAGATGAAAATAAATCAAAGTGTATATCTAACAAAAGTATTTCCACATATTGCTTATTTGTTGTTTGTAGTGGTTTTTGGAAGGACTGTCTTAAATCACGTATCTCTGAGGCAACCATGATCTTTTCTTCATAGTCAGTATCAGAGGTTGGCAGATGTTTTTGTAAAGAGATAGTAAACATTTCAGGTTTTGTGGGCCAGGTGTTTCTGTTGCAGCTGCGCTGTCCTGTGGTTATAGTGGGGAAGAGCCCTAGGTAGTATGGGAACAGATTGATAGGGCTGTGTTCCAAGAAAACGGTATTTACAAAAACAAGTCTGGCAGCCTTTGGCCCATGGGCTGTATGTAGTTTGTGGACCCTTGGCCTGTGAGAAAATGACTTACACTCCCAGACTTCAGGTAGGGTAACTGTTCTATCTTCCTTCGGTAGACTGCCTGGGGACACTCCTACTCTGAGGCTTTCTGTCTTTTTCCCAGGGCGCAGTGCTTTCATCGGCATTGGCTTCACAGATCGGGGTGATGCCTTCGACTTTAATGTCTCCTTGCAAGATCACTTCAAGTGAGTGAAGCTTATCCTTAGTTACCAGGTTAACTGGTTCTAGGAATGTTGCTTCTCAGTTGAATGGATGCTATTTCTTTTACTTCCTGTGTTCTTTATTTGGTAAATTAGTTTATTATGAATATAAATTTTCCCACTCAGTTAATTTTTGTACATTATCTTTGTACCAATTTTATCCTTTCCTTGTAGCCCAGAACACATTTTTGATCCCTTGTACAATGGTTTGAGATGATGCTTTTTGTTTATGCCTCTGGGGAGTTTGCCATTGCTTTTGGTGGCTGCGGCAGGCATACAGTAACAGCAGGGCTGCGTGTAGATATTTGGTATTTGGGGGGTTAACTGTCAGTTTGTTGCTTCGTGTAACTGACATGTTTTGTGCCGATTGCACCATTTCTTCTACACCTGACTTTGGTGTAGTGGGAAGCACCATGCGTGCTTCGAGCTTCCTACTTCACGGGCAGGCAGAGCTCTGCTTTTCTGCCTCAGGACTCTGAACCTGTGGAAAGCCACTCGGCACAGGGATGCGCCCTGGAAGAACTGAGGCGTTAAAACCCTGCTCTGGTGCAACTCAACCCCGTGGGATGGGAACTGGTGGCTAAGTGCCCTCCTGTAGAAGGACAAGTTTAATATGCATTTTGTTTGATTCCTCAGTGACATTGAGCTGGAATCCTGTTTTACATAAATTAGCTATATTCAAATCTGTGTGTCAAACTCTGCTTTCTGGGAATCCCAAATTAAGATAACTTTCTCTTTTGCTGAAGGTGGGTAAAGCAGGAATCTGAGATTTCCAAAGAATCTCAGGAAATGGACACTCGTCCCAAGTTGGATCTGGGCTTCAAGGAAGGACAGACCATCAAGTTGAGCATTGGGGTGAGTATAATTTTTTTCCTGTCCCTTCCTACATTTCCATAAGCCTGTGACCTCTTTTTTGTCTTTCACTTTCCCTCTTTTTTCTTTCATAGAACATTACAACTAAGAAAGGAGGTACTTCTAAGCCCAAGATTACAGGGACTGGGGGTCTAAGCTTACTCCCACCTCCACCTGGAGGCAAAGTCACTATCCCCCCACCGTCCTCAGTGGCCATCAGCAATCATGTCACTCCGCCACCCATTCCAAAATCTAACCATGGAGGTAGTGATGCAGGTAAATCTCTAGTACTTTTAACTGTCAGAAATCATACATTAGGTTTGCCAAGGAGGGTGTTGATGTTTCTTTTATTAAATGATACTTGTTACTGACAAGGTGATTCAGGCAGCTGATAACAAGGGATGAAAGATTTTTTAGTGAACTGAGAGTCATGCTATCTGGGAGGTTCTTTGAAGAAAATGGGTGAATATTTTTTTTTTTTTTATTAATAATTTTATTTTTTTAATGGGGTGATATCAATAAATCAGGATACATATATTCAAAGATAACAAGTCCAGGTTATCTTGTTATTCAATTATGTTGCATACCCACCACCCAAAGTCAGATTGTCCTCTGTCACCTTCTATCTTGTTTTCTTTGTGCCCCTCCCCACCCCCTTTCCCTCTCCCATTCCCGCCCCCCCCCCCCCCCAACCACCACACTCTTATCAATGTCTCTTAGTTTCACTTTTATGTCCCACCTATGTATGGAATAATGCAGTTCCCGGTTTTTTCTGATTTACTTATTTCGCTTCATATCATGTTATCAAGATCCCACCATTTTGCTGTAAATGTTCCGATGTCATCATTTCTTATGGCTGAGTAGTATTCCATAGTGTATATGTGCCACATCTTCTTTATCCAGTCATCTATTGATGGGATTTTTGGTTGTTTCCATGTCCTGGCCACTGTGAACAATGCTGCAATAAACATGGGGCTGCATGTGTCTTTACGTATCAATGTTTCTGAGTTTTTGGGATATATACCCAGTAGAGGGATTGCTGGGTCATAAGGTAGTTCTATTTTCAGTTTTTTGAGGAACCACCATACTTTCTTCCATAATGGTTGTACTACTTTACATTCCCACCAACAGTGTATGAGGGTTCCTTTTTCTCCACAGCCTCTCCAACATTTGCTATTACCTGTCTTGCTAATAATAGCTAATTGAACAGGTGTGAGGTGGTATCTCATTGCTGTTTTGATTTGCATTTCTCTAATAGCTAAAGAAGATGAGCATCTTTTCATATATCTGTTGGCCATTTGTATTTCTTCCTGGGAGAAGTGTCTGTTCATGTCCTCTTCCCATTTTTTTATTGGATTGTTTGTTTGTTGTTGAGTTTTAAGAGTTCTTTGTATATTTTGGATATTAGGCCCTTATCTGAGCTGTTGTTTGAAAATATCATTTCCCATTTAGTTGGCTTTCTGTTTATTTTGTTATCAGTTTCTCTTGCTGAGCAAAAACTTCTTAGTCTGATGTAGTCCCATTCATTAATTTTTGCCTTCACTTCTCTGGCCTGTGGAGTCAAATTCATAAAATGCTCTTTAAAACCCAGGTCCATGAGTTGAGTACCTATGTCTTCTTCTATGTACTTAATTGTTTCAGGTCTTATGTTTAGATCTTTGATCCATTTTGAGTTAATTTTTGTACAGGGGGAGAGACTGTAGTCCAGTTTCATTCTTTTGCATGTGGCTTTCCAGTTTTCCCAGCACCATTTATTGAAGAGGCTTTCTCTTCTCCATTGTGTGTTGTTGGCCCCTTTATCAAAAATTATTTGACTATATATATGTGGTTTTATTTCTGGACTTTCTATTCTGTTCCATTGGTCTGAGTGTCTATTTTTCTGCCAATACCATGCTGTTTTGATTGTCGTGGCCCTATGATATAGTTTGAAGTCAGGGATTGTAATGCCCCCAGCTTCATTCTTTTTCTTTAGGATTGCTTTGGCTATTCGGGGTTTTTTATAGTTCCATATAAATCTGATGATTTTTTGCTCTATTTCTTTAAAAAACGTCATTGGAAGTTTGATGGGAATTGCATTAAATTTGTATATTGCTTTGGGTAATATAGCCATCTTGATTATATTTATTCTTCCTAGCCAAGAACAAGGTATATTCTTCCATCTCATTAAATCTTTTTCGATTTCCCTTAACAATGGTTTATAGTTTTCATTATATAAGTCCTTTACATTCTTTGTTATGTTTATTCCTAAGTATTTTTTTTTGTTGTTGCAATCGTGAAGGGGATTATTCTTTTGAGTTCGTTCTCAATTGTTTCATTGTTGGCATATAGAAAAGCTATTGACTTCTGTATGTTAATTTTGTATCCTGCGACCTTACTGTATTGGCTTATTGTTTCTAGTAGTCTTTTTGTGGATTCTTTGGGGTTTTCGATGTATAGGATCATATCATCTGCAAAAAGTGATACCTTTACTTCTTCTTTTCCGATATGGATGCCTTTTATTTCTTTGTCTTGTCTGATTGCTCTGGCTAGAACCTCTAGTACCACATTGAATAAGAGTGGAGAGAGTGGACAACCCTGTCTTGTTCCTGATTTAAGGGGGAAAGCCTTCAGTTTAGTGCCATTTAATATGATGTTAGCTGATGGTTTATCATATATGGCCTTTATCATGTTGAGATATTTTCCTTCTATACCCAAAAAATGGGTGAATATTAAAAAGACTATTTCCTTCGTAGTACCTTGGTTAGATGCTAGTAGGCCTGAAGAGAGTAGTAGAGAGTCAGATGGCCCAAGTTTTCAGTCATGGCTCTTCTACTTTGTACCTGAAGGTACTTCGTAACATTACTCAAGTTCTTTGAGTTTCAGGATCCTTGTCTGCAAAATGGGGAGGTAAAACTACTCCAGGATTGTGAAGGTTAAACCATGGGCTGCACTTAGCACGGTACTTGGAACATGGTAGCTATTCAGTAAATTTTTAAAAATTGATATTTTGAGAGAGGGAAGAAGAGAGAGAGTTGGTGACTTGTTCCACTTATTTATGCATTCATGGTTGATTCTGTATGTGCCCTGACTGGGGATCGAATCCACAACCTTGGCATATCTTGACGATGCTTTAACCCAGTGGTTTTCCACGGTGGTTAATTCCTTTGTAGACCAGCACGAAATTTCTGGCAGACTGCACTGGTCCGTGGACTGGCTGTTGAAAACAACTGCTCAAACCAACTGATCTAGCTGGTCAGGGCCGTGGATGGTATTTCTTAATCCTTTCCATTTCTTCAGGAGGGCGTTTGGGAGGAAATGAGACATCTGGGTTTGTGAACGCATTTTTTTTTCTTTTTCTTGTTTATTTTTTGCTTTTTTTTTACGAATGCGTTTTTGTTTTTCCTTTCTATCTAATGGGAAAAAGAATAGATATAGTAATTTACATTAACCCTTGAGTAGTGAGTTTTTTTCATGCTCACTGACCCCTGGGAGTGAGTTTTTTTCAAAAAATGAAATTAGTTCCAATTTCAGTTTTATAAACTTAAAATCATGTTTGTTTGATAACCAATTGATGGAAACAAGAAGAACATACATTTGCTTTTTTTAATGTTGCCTTATATTTTTAAAAATGGATGGTCAGGAGGCACGAGGACGTGCAAGAACGTTCGTACTATTCAGAGTTAAAGAATGAGAACATTAGAACTCAGAAGGGAACTTTCATAAGCCTAGAGAACCAGATATTACAATCTGTAAGTTATAAGTGTCACCAGAAGGCTATCGATAATATCTCAAATTTTTTTTTATTTGTTTTAAAATAAATGTTTTACTTTGAGATAATAATAGATTCAGATGCAGTTGTAAACATAATACAAAGAAGTCCCTTAATGGTAACATTTTGCAAAACTGGAGTCTAATATTAACTAGGAAATTGACATTGCTACCATCTACTGATCACCCTGTGATATTTCCAGTTCTGTGTGTTCTCATTTGTGTGTGAGTGTGATTTAATTCTGAGCAGTTTTATTGTGTGTAGGTTTTTGGACCCACCACCATGGTCAGCATACAGAACTGTTCTCTTGCTACATGGACTCCTTGTGTCATTCTTTCCAACCAGAGTTCCCTCCCAGTCTCTTACCTTCCTCTCCTTATCCTCGTCCCTCCCTTAGTCTCTAACCCTTGGCAATCACTAATCTGTTCTTTATCTCTGAATTTGTCATTTCAGGTATATTACATAGATTGAATCACATATAACCTTTTGGGTTGGCTTTTCTCACTCAGTATAATTCCTTTGAGATTCGTCCAAGTTGTGTGTATCAATAGTTTCTTCCTATTTATTGCAGAGTAATACTCCATGGCGTGGATGTACCACAGTGAGTTTAACCGTCACCCATCTAAAGATATATGGGTTGTTTGCAGTTTTTGGTTATTACAAATAAAGCTACTGCATATAGACTGTATGAACATAAGTTTTCATTTCTGTGATGTTTATTATGTTTCTCCTTTTTTCTTCTCTTACCTTGTACTCAGATATCCTCTTAGACTTAGATTCTCCTGCTCCTGTCACTACACCAGCACCAGCTCCAGTTTCTGCAAGCAATGACTTGTGGGGAGACTTTAGCACTGCTTCCAGGTATGAGCATAGTGAAACCAACATTCTTAGTCAGGGTATAGATAGTGTGTGCAGTTAGAGGAAATCTTGGTTCTGGGAAAACAGGGCACTTGTTGGTCATCCAGAGTCTTTGGTGGGAATTCTAAGTAAGGCAATATAGGTGTGCTGGGGATGGTGGGATTAGAAAACCGTAGGATGAAGTTTGAGTAGGATATTTCAGGACTTGGTAAGTAGTATTCCTGTGAAGTATGGTTTCAGAAATTTCATGCAGTCATTTCTGTGACACTATTAAGTACAGAAAGGAATTGGTATCCTAATACACCTTTGACTCTCTGTTTGTCTTGCAGCTCTGTTCCAAACCAGGCACCACAGCCATCCAACTGGGTCCAGTTCTGAAGGGCATTGGCAGGACATTAAGGACAGACTTGAAGAATAAAAATGACCTTGAGGGCACCAATTTGTGAGGGAAGTTAGGAATCCCTTCTCTCCCCAGAACCAAAATTACTGGACAATCATTTTCTTGGCTTCTCCGTTGTGTTCAAGCTGGGTTATGTCACTCCCCTTTGTTGTTATTTGCTGTACAGCCCAGAAAGTCTCTCTTATCTCTTCACTATCAAAGCAGGGGAATAGAAAGTCTTATCATACTTGTGGCTGACTATGCAGGGCTCCAAGGCCAGGGTCTCTGTGAGGAGTAAATGACGTCTAACATCTGCAAAATTTTTCTCCACCTTTTAAATTCTTTAACGTATTTCAGAATCATCTCATGACCCTTTGTGAAGCCCTGTTTAGCAATTCCAGGGGAGACAAGAGCCTTGAAACTTCCTTTTCCACTAACCCAAGACTGAAAACGGACAGACTGACCTCAGTGTTTACAAATACAGACTTTTTGACAGGAATAGGAATGACAACAGACCTGTCCCTCGGGTCTCTGCTCTGTGTCCTCCTTCAGGCTGATCCTCTTCAGCGAATGTCCAGTGCGGGGTGCAGCTCCATCGCCCTCTCATGTGTTTACATGTCTCTTCCTATGGTAAGAGGGTCGTGTTGGTGGCACCTTCACTATTCTTTTGTTGAATAGTGCAACATGTTTGATCAGTGAGTGTCTCTTGAATGAAGGAGGTTCAAGGAGCTGTGTTTTCCAAGTTATATTCTAGAAAAGTGTTTACAGTACGTTCTCAATGTCGTGGATAGGTTCTGCGACTTTAAGCTAAACCACTTACACAGAACCAGTTTTGCCGTAGGCTAATTGATAGAAACAAGAGTTAAATTTCTGTAGCGTCTCATCAGCAGCGTAAAAACGACCTGCTCTACTTTCTTGCAGCCCCATCTATTTGCTGCATTTGAAGCACAGCATTACTTTGTATTTGCCTGTGATTATTTTGACCTAAAGTTGAGGGGTGAGAGTTTTTAACCTGATTTGTAAAGCAAAGGGGTTGACAGCACTTAACTCATGTTCAGTACCCGCCTTGCCTTGCTGCCTGTGTATCTGGCCCTTTCCCATCAACAGTTTTCAATCCATCTAGCTCTTCAGTAGAAAGGCTGCTATTACATGTATCATTTATGAAGGAAGCTGGAGAGTCACCACTTGAACCACTATACACTTGACCCACGTGACGGCCTTGATACCCATCGCCCGGATATGTCAGAGGCCGGTGCTCTCCCACCACTTTCGTTCTCGCTGCCGCACCATTCCTTTCACAGTGCTGTGAACAGAGCTCCCTTTCCTACATGGTTGGGCACTACCTATTTTGTTTGTTAATGGGCAGTTTTGAGGATGAAATGAGATATCATTTCTTCCCTTAGTATCTATCTATTTGGATGTGCACATTCTGGCTGAACACTATTTAGTTTCAAAATATATTCTCTCTCCTGAATGTCCTTGACTCCTTTTAACTCTGGGTCCATTTTTCATTGCCTCTGCTTCCAGGCAGCTCTGTTCTTACAGAGCAAGGCAAGGCATTTTAAAATTCCATTGAAAACACTAAAAGGAAAGTCTATAGACTCACTGGTGACTAACAATTGGGAACCTATTTTCTCAATCTTCCTCCGCGTTGTGTTCTTTGTATTCTCAAGATGATAATATATTATCTATTTGAATTGCTGAAAAGTTGATATTGAAGTTTAAGATACATGTATATAAAGCGTATGCTGTATTGGTGCAATAATGGTAATTAAAAGTATGGAAAAAGCTACTGTCTCTTATCTTTTATTTTGCCTATTTCTTTGCCTTTTTTATTTAAATGATCCAATATGAATGGGCCAGTGTGTAAAAAAGGACATTTTATAGCTATTCTCTTTCAAGATACAGGAGCTTTTAAGAAGTTAAGGCTACACCTCTGCTCATGGTTCTAAACTCACCAGACCACTACTTTAATAGAGATTACTTATTAGCTAGTACCATTATTATCTTGATGATCTAGGCCACCTGTCACACCCCAGAACTATAATCAACATAAATGTAAGGAATCAGTATAAGCGATAGAACTAAAGTCAGTCATAGACTTTGGAAGCCAGAGGATCATGGAGTTCCTATTCAGTAATTTTTTTTAAAAAAAACTTTCACATAAAAGAAGGGAGAAAGAGAGTGGGGAAGGAGAGAGAGAAGCATCAACTTGCTGTTCCATTTATTGGTTGCTTCTCATATGTGTCCTGACTGGATTGAACCTGTGACCTGGGTGCGCCAGAATGATGCTTTATCCACTGAGCCACTGGGTCAGGGCTCTTATTCAGTGATTTTTTATAGTAGATAAATCACAGTGATTTGGGTGCTTGCCTTTTTTTTTGTAAAGCAACATGTACTGCTTTCTCCAGAGATTCCAGTATCCCTTCCCGTTTGATCTCCCAGGATAGCGGTTAGCTGGCTTCCCCAGCCGCGTCCTTTCTTATATTACTGAGGTTCTGAGGCACTGTCATTGATAGGGGTGCGTTCTAATCCTCAGGTTTTGCTTGGAAAAAATGTGGGCAATCATTTTCTAGCTCAACCCCCTCAGTTCGACATTGGCATCTGCCTTCACGGTTGAAATGTGAACCTTTCTTACTCCTCATTTCCTCATTCTGTTAATCTATAGTCAGCTTGTCTGTAGCTTTCTTAGCTCCAGTTGAGTTTACATGTTGCCACCAGAATAATCTTTCTAAAACCATGCCTTTCCCATGTCCTTTCTTCACTGCCCATTGCCTTTAAAGATTTTCCTTTGCATGCACAATGAAGTTCAGAGCACTATTTCATCCTTAACTGTTTCCCTTTCCCTCTAGTACGCTCCAGTGAACCAGGTACTTACTAGTCATTCTTCCAATGCATCAGCACCGTGAGCACTGAATGCTTGCTAAAAATTCTTTCTGCCTGTAATACCTTCTTCTCTATGCCTGCCTGTTGAAATCCTTCCCATCCTGTAAAGCTAGCTCAAATACTACTTCATGAAGTGTTACCAGTCTCCCACTGGGAAAGATGATCTTTTCTTTGAATTGCTGTTGAAGTTGTCTTTAAATATAAGGACCATGTCATTTCTATCTAGTCACCGTACTTCCCATATACCTTTCTAGATAGTAGATGCTCATCAACTACTTGTTGAATTAAGTGATTTCAGTGAAGAGGGACTAGAAATCAGTAAATTGGCTATTTTCCTTCTTTTACTCATTCTCATGTCATACATGACATAAGTATTCCTCATATGCTTTGTCATATTTGCAGAAAATCTCATTTTCTTCGTAGTCAATATTTGGAATCAAAAAAGCCATGGAGATGACAGACTTGACTTTAGTACATAGACTTTGTGGCATAGCTGCTGATAGATTTTGTAGCTTACTTTCTCCTTTTGATGATTATAACTGGCTAAAGATTACATTGCAGTTTGGTTATTTTCTACCTTTTTAAGAAAATTGTTTCTGTTACTGTTCCAACTGTACACGAAGAAAATAAACTCAAGGTTTGTGATTCAAGAACTCAAACTTCAATGCTCTCCATCAATCATATATTTTGCGATTGATGAGAAAGAAAGGAAAAAGAGTAATTTATTTTTTCTCTTTGTATTTTTCTGAAGCTGGAAACGGGGAGAGACAGTCAGACAGACTCCCGCATGCGCCCGACCGGGACCCACCCGGCACGCCCACCACGGGCAACGCTCTGCCCACCAGGGGGCGATGCTCTGCCTCTCCGGGGCGTCGCTCTGCCGCAACCAGAGCCACTCTAGCGCCTGGGGCAGAGGCCAAGGAGCCATCCCCAGCGCCAGGGCCATCTTTGCTCCAATGGAACCTTGGCTGTGGGAGGGGAAGAGAGAGACAGAGAGGAAGGAGGGGGGGGGGTGGAGAAGCAGGCGCTTCTCCTGCGTGCCCCTGTGTGCCCTGGCCGGGAATCGAACCCGGGTCCCCCGCACGCTAGGCCAACGCTCTACCGCTGAGCCAACCGGCCAGGGCCGAAAAAGAGTAATTTTTGTCAGTCCCTTAATCTTGGGGGATGTATAAGCTTGTGATGGTTTTCACAGCAATTATTTTTAAAGAAAAATTTAGCTTTTTTAAAAAATATATCTTTTATTTTTAAATTGCAGTTGATATACAATATCGTATTAGTTTCAGGTGTACAGTCCCATGATTAGACAGTTGTATAACTTACACAGTAATACCCCAATAAGTCTGGTACCCATCTGACACCATACATAGTTGTTACAATATTATTAACGGTATTTCCTATGCTGTACTTTACATCCCTGTGACTTCTGTAACTGCCAATTTGTACTTTTTAGTCTCTTCCTCTTTTTCATCTTTCCCCAACCCCCTCCCCATCTGGCAACCTTCAAAATGTTCTCTGTATCTTTGAGTCTATTTTTGTTCTGCTTGTTCATCTATTTAGTTTTTTTAGATTCCACATATAAGGTTTTCACAGCAATTTAAAATTTTTCAAGAAGTGCTATTTTTGTTCTCCTTTTTTAAAGCTATCAATATATAGGGATGGTATCTTTTTAAAAAGCGGCATGCAGATGATGTTTTATTGAGTTGTACACTTGAAACCTGTATGATTTTATTAACCAATGTCTCCCCAATAAATTAAAAAAAAAAAAAAGCTCTGAGCCAGGAGTGGAATAATTGTCCATTAATTGTCTTATTAATCTAAGGATACTGTTATCCACCCCAACACAATAATGCATTAAGGCCTATTATGGATTTTTAGAAATTTGCTTTTTAGTAATCTGTGTGCTCTGCCACTAAACCTCTGATAGGAAGGAAATGTCATTGAAGTCCTTTTCTGTGAATGTTTTATCTGGCTGCATATCAGCATGGGGCCACTAGAGGGCATGCTCCTTGTAGCAACTAGCACAACTAGGAAATTCTGCTTCAACTTCTGCACACAGGGGAAGCATCTGAAAAGAAATAGGCCCTGGCTTGTTGGTTCAGTGGATAGAATGTCGTCCCCTTGCACCGAGATCATAGGTGTGATCCCCATCCAAAGCCCATAGGAAAGGCAACCAATGAGTGCACGACTAGGTGAAACAGAGTGAGTTGGTGTTTCTGTCTCTCCCCCTCATTGTCCCTTCCTCTCTGAAGTCAATGGAAAATTAAAAATAAAAAAAACATAAATGAAGACTTTCAAGGGACATTTTGTTTATGGTGTCTAAACATGCATTCCTGTCCAAGGTTTGTTGGGAACGTGGAAAAATAGATATTTGGGTAGGCAGAAAAAGAAGTACGCAATAATACTTTCTTTGACTTGAATACTTAACTATCTGAATGGGGAATGCACTTGTTAATGACCTCTAAACTCCACCAAATTAGATGATTAGTGGGCAGTAAAGAGTAGTTGTTATGAGCATGGATTTGGGAGGAGGCAGACTGCCTTGGTGCAAAATTTTGCTCTGCTACTTACTGTTTATTTTGACCTTAGGGAAGTTATTTAACCTTTGTTAGCCTCTGTTTCCTCATGAAAAGTGAGGAGAATAAGTCCTACTCAATAGAGTTATTGTGACAAATGTGTTAAAAATTTAAAGTGCTTAGAACAGGACTTGGCATTTGGTAAGCTCTTCATTGCTACTACCACTGCTGCTAGGTTCAGCATTCCAATTCTGGCTATCAGGATGTGTAATAAGATGGCAAGTATAAGACCAACATGATGGGAGTTTCTTTCCTTTTTAAAAAACATTTAATTTTTTGAGATATAACTGACATATAACATTGTACACATTTAGATGTAAAACAGGTGATTTGATACATTCATATATTGCAATCATTACTACCATAATGTTAACTAACACTTCTATCACATCACATAATTATTTCCTTTTTTTGCCTGATCTGTGGTGGTGCAGTGGATAAAGCATCAACCTCAAACACTGAGGTTGCGGGTTTGAAACCCCAGGCTTGCCCTGGTCAAGGCACATATGAGAAGCAACTACTATGAGTGGATGCTTCCTACTCCTCCCCCACTTCTCTCTTCTCTCTAAATCAGTAAATAAAATCTAAAAATAATAATAAATTTTTGTGCGTGTGGTGGGAATAGTTAAGATGTAGTCTCTTAGCAACTTTGAAGTCTATAGTACAGTATTGTTTTTTATAAAGACTGCTGTTCATCAGACCTCTGGGACTTACGTATCTACTGGTTATAGGTTTGTACCCTTAAGTCATATCTCTGCAATTCTCACCCCCTAGTCCCTGGTAACCACCAATCTACTCTGTTCCTATGAATTTGGCTTTCTTAGATTTCACACGTAAGTGAGATTACATAGTACAGTTGTCCCTCACCATATCGTGGGTCCCTTTTTGTGGTCTCACTGTATTGTGGATTTTTAAATTGTATATACTAATTTTGTATTATGGATTTTTTGCTATATCATGGGATTTTGTGGTATACAGGTATTTTTATATATTATTTTAATTATTTTTGCGATAAAATAAGCATTTTCTAGCCTAAAAAATTGAAAACAATATAAAAATGTTAATTCAAACATATTAAAAGAGCCTGACTTAGTGGTGGTGCAGTGGATAGAGTGTCAGACTGGGATGCGGAGGACTCAGGTTCGAGACCCCGAGGTCACCAGCTTGAGCACAGGCTCATCTGGTTTGAGCAAGGCTCACCAGCTTGAGCCCAAGGTCACTAGCTCGAGCAAGGAGTAACTCAGTCTGCTCTAGCCCCCCAGTCAAGACACATGAGAAAACAATGAACAACTAAGGTGCCATAACAAAGAATTGATGCTTCTCATCTCTCTCCCTTTCTGTCTGTCCCTCTCTCTGACTCTCTGTCTCTGTCACAAAAAATAAATAAATAAATAAATAAATAAATAAATAAATAAATAAATAAAACCCATATTAAAACAATATTACTGTATATTCACTGGTGAGTACCCATATAGAATTTTATATGTTGTTAAAATTATGTAGGTTTAAGAGTGTAGAAAGTGTTTAAGAGCATAGGAAGTGTTTATAAGAGTGTGGGAAAGGTTTATAAGAATGTGGGGAAGGTTTATAAAGCCTTAAAATATATATAAATAATAAAATAAATATAAGGTTGCTACTTCATGGATTTTCAACTATTGTGGGGGGTTCTGGAACCTAACCCCTGCGATAGACAAGGGACCACTGTATTTGTCTTTCTGTGTCTGACTTACCTCACTTAAAATAATGCCTGAAAAGTCCATCCATGTTGCAAATGGCAGAATTGACTTCTTTCTCATGGCTCAATAATACTCTTGTATACATATACCATATCTTCATTCATTGTAAATAGGCACTTAGGTTTTTTTCCTATCTTGAGTATTTTGAAGAATGCTGCAGTAAACATGGGAATGCATACAACTCTTCCATATCCTGTTTTCATTTCCTTTGGATATATCTCCAGAAGTAGAATCTCATATTATAGTTTTATTTTTTAATTTCTTGAGGAACCTCCATATTGTTTTTCATAGTGGCTATACCAGTTTGCATTCCCACCAACTGTGTACAAGAGTTCCCTTTTTTCACATCCTTGCCAACACTTGCCAGCGCTTGTCTTCTTGATGATAGCCATTCTACTAGGTGTGAGGTGATATCTTATTGTGGTTTTGATTTGAATTTTGCTGTTGATTCCTGGTGTTGAGCATCTTTTTTGTGGATGGACCCCAAAAACCACTTTTGCCAGTCTGGGCCCAACTCACAGACTCAGAATGAAGTTCCTTTCTCCCTCTTATTCTGGCATGTTAATGTTGTATAGATTATTTGTTTTAATGGTTTCCCATAAGTCCCATAAGGTTTTTTCCTCCCTTTCCATTCTTTGTTCTTTTTGTTCCTCTGTATAATTTTAATTGACTTGTATCTAGCTCACTGATTCTTTCTTCTGCATGATTAAATCTGCTTTGAAGCTGTCTATTGAATTCTTCAGTTCAATCATTGCATTTTTTAGCTCCAAAATTTTAGTTTCTTTTCTGTTTTTGCGAGAGAGAGAAAAACAGGAAAGGAGAGAGGGTGAGCAGCATCAACTTGTAGTTGCTTTCACATATGTTTCTTGACTTGGCCAAGCCAGTGTACCTTTGCTCAAACCAGCGACCTTGGGCTTTTCATACCAGTGACCTTTCGGTTCATGCTGCTGAGCTTTGGGATTGTGTGGACAACCCCGTACACAAGCCAGCAACCCTCAGAGCTTTGAACCAGTGACCTTAGTGGTCCAGGTCAATGCTGTATCCACTGTGCTATACCAGTCAGGCTGTTTGATTCTTTTTAATGTTCTCTTTCTATGTTGAACATCCCTTTTTTCTTATATTGTTTTCCTGAGATCACTAAATTGTTTATTTTGTTTTCTTGGATATTTCTGAGCAGCTTCAGAACAATTATTTTGAATTCTTTGTCAGGTAATTCCTGATCTACAATTTCTTTGGGGACAGTTACTGGAGGTTTGCTGTATTCCTTTAACTGTTTCCTTGATTCTGTATTATCCCTGTAGTTACAGCATACTTGTCTGACCAGTTGAAGAAGCAGTCACCTCCACCAGACTTCTGACTGACTTTTGTAAGGGAACACTTTCCCCTGTGGGTGGGGTAAGACTGGAGCGTGCTTGGCACCAAGTCTAGTGGTACAGGGTTCCAAGTGCTGGGGTGTGTAATTGTACTGAGTGGGGGCTGGGGTGGGGAACAGAATGTATCTTCAGCTCAGGCTGTTGGATCCCACAGCATCGACAACTGTGATGTTTGTGAGCACTTCTGGGGGTCTGCAGAGAATGTAGGGCTTTGGGGGTCCTTAGCAATGCCTCTAGATCCAGGGTTAGAGACCATGGTAGGCAGTGGTGGTAGCTGGAGCTTGTGGTGTGTGCACACTTTGCTGTGGAGACCAGCTGCAGGGACCTGTGAAGTGGCTAGAGCCTGTGGCAGACACACATATAGCAATGGGGTCCAGGGAAGGCAGCAGGGGCTGGAGCCAGCTATCAGCTTACTGGCTGCTGTGGAATCCCTGGCTGTGGGTGTGTTCTCTAGTGGTTGCATAGTATCCTCCTCTGGAGTGTGCCCTGCAGTGGTGGTTGGTGACAGCATGCAAGTGCACAGCGAGGGAGGCTAGCCTCAAGCGTGCACATGGTGTTTGGGGTCAGCGGCTGAGTCTGTGCTGGCATCTTGTATTATTGCAGCTGAAGTGGCCAGGGCTAGCTGCTGCTGTGGTTCAAGGGTTCCAGTTAGGGTTGGACAGAGTAGGGAGGAACTCAGGTGGATGACACCAGCAAATATGGAAACCTGTAGTGTGGCCCTGGCCGGCTGGCTCAGTGGTAGAGCGTCAGCCTGGCGTACAAGAGTCCTGGGTTCGATTTCCGGCCAGGGCACACAGGAGAAGCCCATCTGCTTCTCCACCCCTTCCCCTCTCCTTCCTCTCTGTCTCTCTCTTCCCTTCCTGCAGCCAAGGCTCCATTGGAGCAAAGTTGGCCCGGGTGCTGAGGATGGCTCCATGGCCTCTGTCTCAGGTGCTAAAATGGCTCTGGTTGCAACAGAGCAACAGCCCAGATGGGCAGAGCATCGCCCCCTGATGGGCATGCCGGGTGGATCCCGGTTGGGTGCATGTGGGAGTCTGTCTGACTGCCTCCCCGTTTCCAACTTCAGAAAAATACAAAAACAAACAAACAAACAAACAAACAAAACCTGTAGTGTGAAAACCGGTGAAATCTTCAGTGGTCTGCTGAGGCTGTTGGTTTCTGCAGTGGTGATATTTGCTGTTTTTTTTTTGCAGCACAGGTCACTGAACTGGCTGAGGTTGGTAGCCCCTGTTTGCTTCCTTGTTTCTAGCCATCTCTATATGTCTCAGCTTTGCCAGTATGGGTGGGGTGAAACTGAAGCTGGACCTTCTTGAAGTGCCCTGAAAGGCTAAGGAAGCTGATCACTCATTTCACTCTTCCTTTCCTGGTAAGGGGAACTCTTTCCAGCTGGGTACTTCCCTCTGGTTGCTGAGCAGTGCTGTCTTGGGGGTGGGATGATGCAGGCAAGCTAAATGAAACTGTCTTCCTTCTTTTCTTGTGAGGTTATTCTTGGATTCTTTTGTTAGTTTGATTTTTTGTTATTATTGTTTCTTTAATAGAACCCAGAGTTCTTCTAGAGCTGTTTTTGTTCATGGATGGCTGTCTAATATTGATCTTTTCTTGAGGACAGAAGCTGTGGTCTCCACTATTTTGGTGACACTGGAAAAATAATTTATTTACTTTCTTTATATTTGCTGGAACAAGATATTCCAGATTTACTGTGCTTTCCTACTGCCCCCCCCCCCAAATCTCCAGCCCAGGGAGAGGTAATACTGGTGGGTCCTCTCTTTCTAGTTTCCTTTTCAGTTAATTTACATTTTTACAGAAATTCCAAATTAGGTAGAGAACTCAGTTTCAACTCCTAGCTTAGTGTTTGTCTGAGGTTTCATTTTATCTCCTTTATGTACATTTAAATTCAAACCATTAACCATTAATGAATCTCCCACTCAGAGGAGATGACTCTCAGCTCATGACTGTGACCCAACCCAGGTTGCATTTTCACCTCTTGTTCCATGTTCATGCATTCTGAATCTGCGATGGTCCTATAGCAAGCTAGAGCATTTCTCCAGAATAGAATGGTTACTTGCTGAGAGGGCATGATTTGCTCTGAAAAATCCTAGAGGCCTCCCTTGGATTGTACTACTAGGGTTTCCCTTAGATTCCAATCAGCATGGACTTGCCAAAGAGAGTTCAAATACTACTGGTTCATTTGGACTACATGCAAACTCTGTACAGCGTAGCCTAAATCACTTGGACAGCCTTTTATTTATGTCACTAAATCCTAGAATGTTTTAACTTTTCTAGTAACTAATGGGTTTGAACACCCAAATCGGAAAAAATAATCCAAAGAGATTTATATAATAACTTGTTATTTTGGAGGGGATGTTTATTTATTTTTATTTTTTAATAAACACTTTCATAAATGCTGTACAGAAAAACTATCTCTTCCACTCATGAACAAACACTCCACTCAGTGTACTGCAAATATTACTTCATGCACATAACGTGCTTAAATACTTCTCTAAATACTGTATAATACAGAAGAGCATATCTATCAACTTTCAGAAATAACACTCTTCTCAAGATATCCTGACAGTATGTATCACTTTAATAAACATCTTTAATATATGTGCTTTCAGACAAATTTTTTTTAAAGAGAGAGATACGATATTTCCCCATGTATAAGATGCTCCCATGTATAAGACGCACCTTAATTTTGGGGCCTGGAATATGAAAAAATATGTATTACATAAAGTTATTGAACTCAAGTTTTATTTCTCATAAAATTTATACAACTCCTCATCACTGTTAAAACTCCCATCCATTAGTTTGTCCTCATCTGTGTCTGATGATGAATCGCTGTCTTCAACAATGAGCGCAGAAACAAGCATGAAAAAGCAGAAAATGCAAGTAAAAAAATCTACAACCAGTGTATTAGATGCACCCAGTTTTTAGACCCCAAACTTTTTGAAAAAGGTTGTGTCTTATACATGGGAAAGTATGGTAAGCATCGACCCATAGTTGTGTCACTTTAGTTATTCATTGATTGCTTCTCATATGTGCTTTTACCTGGAGCTCAGGCAGAGCCAGTGACCCTTTTCTCAAGCTAGCAACATTGAGCTCAAACCAGTGACCTTGGGATCATGTTGATGATCCCACGCTCAAGCTGGAAATTTCATGCTCAAGCTGTCAACTTCAGGGTTTTGCATCTGGGACCTCAGTGTCCCAGGTTGATGCTCTATCCACTATGCCACCATGCCACCACTGGTCAGGCTCAGACAATTTTCTTAGTGTGTTATAGAAGTACTATCACTTTTCATTCAAGAAGGGATATTTTAATGTCCTAGATATCCATCAGAATCACCTGGAATACTTATTTAAGCACAGATTTCTAGATCCCAACCTCCAAATTCTTGGTTTAGTTGGTGTAGGGTGAGACCCAAGAATTTGCTTTTCTAACAACTTCCCAGGTGCTAGATTCTGCTAGTTTGGGGACCACACAAAAAATCAGCACCTTGACCCCTCTTACAAAGGCATCTAAGAAACCAGATACTCCAGTTCTTCTCATGTTATCTGCATCAGTGGGATGAACCAGCACAACATCCTGTGAAATGGTAAGATGTTTCAGTTATTTGCAGTATAAATGGTAGGACAGAATGAAAGAGTTAACGTATATAGATCTGAGGCAAGATGGTGAAGGTGTACTGTTGTTTCTGATAGGAGAAAAAGCAAATTGCTTCTGATTTTTCTTGATTATTTATTAAGTGGAAGAAAATATATCTTTCATGTTAATGTATGCACTAAGGACCAAGGACTACATTGATTTGCTCTAGATCTCTTATATGGAATATCAGCTAAAATTGGAGTCACCAGTTGACTAAATTTATGACAATTCACTGCCATTCTGTATGACCTATCTACATTGGCAAGATGGGTGAATTAAATCAAGAATATAATAGTAATGGGTTGCAGGATGGAATTTAAAGATGAAAGGATGTTGAGCATCTTTTCATGTGTCTGTTGACCATCTGTATGCCCTCTTGGGTCATGTCCTCTGTTCACTTATAAATCAGATTGTTTTTTAATGCTGAGCTGAATGCATTCTTTATATGTTTTGGATATTAACTCCTTATCAGATATATCTTTGGAAATATCTTCTCCTATTCAGTTGGTTGCCCATTCAGTAGGTTGCTGTTTTGTTTTGTTGACATTTTCCTTTGTGATACAAAAGCTTTTTAGTTTGATGTAGTCTCATTTGTTTATTTTTGCTTTTGTTGTCTTTGTTCTAAAAGACATATTCAAAAATTATATTGCTAAAACCAATGTCAAAGGGTTTACTGCATATGTTTCTTCTAGGAGTTTTATGGTTTCAAGTCTTACATTTAAGTCTTTTACCCATTTTGAGTTTATTTTTGTTTATGTTGTAAGAAAGAAGTCTAGTACCACTTTTCTGCATGTGTCTGTCTAGATTTTCCAACACCATTTATTGAAGAAACTCTCTTTACCCCATTTTATATTCTTGCTTCTTTTATCATAGATTGACCATATAGGCATGGGTTTTATCTGCCCTGCTAATTTTTTAATTGGATTTATTTTCTACTGAGGTGTATAAGTTCTATATATATTTTGGTTTTTAGCCCCTTATCAGATATATGCTTTGCAGATATTTTCTCCCAATCTGTATGTTGCCTTTTTATTCTGTTGATGATTCCCTTTACTCTACAGATTTTTAGTTTGATGCAGTCTCACTTGTTTATGTTTTCTTTTGTTGCCTTTGCTTTGGTGACAAATAAAAATACTGTATTGTATACTTGAAAATTGTTAAAAGTAGATCTTAAATCTTATCACCACACACACAAATGGCACTTATGTGAAGGCATGTGTTAACCCTGTTATAGTAATCATTGTGATATATATATATATATATATATATATATATATATATATATATATAAAATCATCACCTTGTACACCTTCAACTTACATGTGATATGTCAATAATATCTCAATAAAGCTGGAAAAATGACAAGTACTGTATGATCTCATTTATATGTGAAATCTAAAGAAGTGAACTCATAGAAATAAAGTGATATGGTAGTTGCCAAGGACTGAGGATTAGGGTTGGTCAAAGGGTAAAACTTTCAACTCTAAGATAAATAAGTTCTGGGGATCTTATGTACAGCATGGTGACTATAGTTAACAATACTGTATAATATAATTGACATTTTGTAAGAGAGAAGGTTATAAATGTTCTCACCACAGAAAATGACAATTATATGAGATTCTGGAGGTGTTTATTAAATCTATTATAATCATTTCACAATATGTATGTATATAAAATCATCTCCTTTACACCCTTAACCTACACAATGATATATCAATTTTGTCTCAAGAAAGCTGAAAAAAAGTGGAATATAAATAAAGGTGACTAATTATGTTAATTTATGCTCAGGAGCTTAGACAAATTTTGATAAAAGTTTTAGTGAGAAATCATTGACATATATAACTTCATGAGTTTAAGGTATATAGCATGATGGTTTGATTTACATATATTATGAAATATTTATCACAAGAGGGCCAGCTAACATCTATCTTCTCGTATAGAGACAATACAAAGAAAAGAAAGAAGAAAAGAAAAAAGAAAAAAAAATCTTATGATGAGAACTCTTAGGATTTACTCTCAACAACTTTTCTATATATCATACAGAAGGTCTAGTGATGTTATTGCCAATTTAGTTTATTTTCCTTTATTTTTATTTATTTTCCTTTTTAAAAAGTTTTTGATTGAATTTATTCAGGTGACATTGGTTAATTAAATTATATAGATTTCAGGTGTACAATTGTATAATACAGGGTTCCCCAAACTACGGCCCGCGGGCCGCATGCGGCCTCCTGAGGCCATTTATCCGGCCCCTGCCGCACTTCCGGAAGGGGCACCTCTTTCATTGGTGGTCAGTGAGAGGAGCATAGTTCCCATTGAAATACTGGTCAGTTTGTTGATTTAAATTTACTAGTTCTTTATTTTAAATATTGTATTTGTTCCCATTTTGTTTTTTTACTTTAAAATAAGATATGTGCAGTGTGCATAGGGATTTGTTCATAGTTTTTTTTATAGTCCGGCCCTCCAACGGTCTGAGGGACAGTGAACTGGCCCCCTGTGTAAAAAGTTTGGGGACCCCTGGTATAATACATTATCAATTGTCTAATACATGTATTGTGTGTTCATCACCCCAAGTGAAGTCTTTTTCCATCATCTTTTCCCCCCTTTTACCCTCTTCTACCTCCCCCGACCCCTCTTAGCTTATTTTTCTTAAGGATAACTTCGTATTTAGTGGTTGAAGGTCAACCTGGAATTATTCAGTACTGGAGACTCGAAGGGGCTGGTTCTTGGCAGGAAGAATGTCTTTCAACCATTGACAGGTTGTCACAACATATTATAATTGCATGGGATTTGTGTAAAAATAATATTCAGCAGTAGAGTGATTAGAGACCCACAGCTTTTCCTGTTTTTCACCAGCCACTATATAAACTCTATTTTTTTAAATCAAAATACTTAATTTTCTTTTTGGTATTTAGAAATGATGAAACCTTTGATTTGAAAGAATATTAATGACAATTTGGCAGAAAATATTTTTTGTTATATCTTTGAAAGACTATTTTCCAATATCTGCCTAGATAGCTCACTCTTTGAAAGTTAATATTCTAGAATATGAACAAACTTGGGCTTTGGAATTAGGCAGCTCTGGGTTAAAGTTAAATCTGTTTTGGCCCTGGCCAGTTGGCTCAGTGGTAGAGCATTGGCCTGGCGTGCAAGAGTCCTGGGTTTGATTCCCGGCCAGGGCACACAGGAGAAGTGCCCACCTGCTTCTCCACCCTTCCCCCTCTCCTACCTCTCTGTCTCTCTCTTCCCCTCCCGCAGCCAAGGCTGCATTGGAGCAAAGATGGCCCGGGCGCTGAGGATGGCTCTGTGGCCTCTGCCTCAGGCGCTTGAATGACTCTGGATGCAACAGAGCAACGCCACAGAGGGGTAGAGCATCGCCCCCTGGTGGGCATGCCAGGTGGATCCCAGTCGGGCGCATGCGGGAGTCTGTTTGACTGCCTCCCCGTTTCCAGCTTCGGAAAAGTGCAAAAGAAAAAAAAAATAATAAAGTTAAATCTGCTTCTATTGGATATGTGACATTGGGCAATTAATGAATTTCTCAGACTCTGAATTTCCTCATTGGTCAAATGGTAATAACAATTCATTTTTAAGGATTATTTTTAATATTAGGTGAGATAATGAAAGCAATGTATTTATCACAGTTTACAGAACATAGTAGGCTCAAATGTGTTAACCATTACTGCAATCCTTTTCACTGTTGATAACTCTACTAAGGAGGAGTATTTGCTTTTAAGTGGAGGAAACCTATGTTGATTCACAACGATGAAAGAGAATTATTGACTCACATTACCAGGAAAGGCAAGGGTGAAATGGCCTTGAGAGCGACTAGTACCAAGAACATTTTTAAATAATTAATTATTGATTGATTGATTTTGAAGAGAGAGGAAGGAAGAAAGACCTTGTCTGTGCCTGAACTGGGGATTGAATCTGCAACCTTGGTTTTCCAATGAGATAAAAGCAGCCCCACCTTGGCTCACTTCTGTCATTGTGACTTTTACTTCCTAATGAGACAAAGCAGCTCACTTAATTTGGCTCACTTCTTTTCTATAATATATTTAGGGAGCCGAAGCCAAGAACCACCTAGGCTCCCTCCTGTTGCTTCTTCTATTCTAAGACCTTCTTTTGTTTCACTGTCCCCAGTTTTAATAAACCTAACTCTCAAAATCACCTGGGCTCATGTAAAATCTTCCTGCATGAAGTCAAGAACCTACACACTACCAGCCTACCTGAGGCAGACTGGCTCTGGGCCTGATCCCCATCCAATTACAGTAGTCTCTAGGACAACTTCGAGCATACCAACATTCACATCATTGAGGTGCCAAATAGATAAGAGAGAGAATTTCAAAGAGTTGAAAACCTATGAGAAAAACTTCTCTACCCTGGGGAAGGAAATACACATACAAGTTCAGGAAGTGTAGCAAGTCTCAAACAAAATGAACCCCAAAAGACCTATAAGACACATCATTATTAAAATGTTAATGGTTAAAGGCAAAGAGAAAAAGTTTAAAGCAGCAAAAGAAAAGCAATTAGTTATTTACAAGGGAGCTCCCATAAAATGACAGCTGATTTCTCAACAAACTTTGCAGGCCAGAAGGAATCAACAAGAAATATTCAAAGCAATAAAAAAAAGAAGCAGGCCCTGGCCGGTTGGCTCAGCGGTAGAGTGTCGGCCTGGCGTGCGGGGGACCCGGGTTCGATTCCCGGCCAGGGCACATAGGAGAAGCATCCATTTGCTTCTCCACCCCCCCTCCTTCCTCTCTATCTCTCTCTTCCCCTCCCACAGCCAAGGCTCCATTGGAGCAAAGATGGCCCGGGCACTGGGGATGGCTCCTTGGCCTCTGCCCCAGGCGCTAGAGTGGCTCTGGTTGCGGCAGAGCGACGCCCCGGAGGGGCAGAGCATCGCTCCCTGGTGGGCAGAGCTTTGCCCCTGGTGGGCGTTCCGGGTGGATCCTGGTCGGACGCATGCGGGAGTCTGTCTGACTGTCTCTCCCCGTTTCCAGCTTCAAACAAACAAACAAACAAACAAACAAACAAACAAACAAACAAAAAGAAGCACTGGCCTGACCTGTGGTGGCGCAGTGGATAAAGCGTCGACCTGGAATGCTGAGGTTGCTGGTTCAAAACCCTGGGCTTGCCTGGTCAAGGCACATATGGGAGTTGATGTTTCCTGCTCCTCCCCCTGTTCTCTCTATCTCTTTCCTCTCTCTCTAATAAAAATGGATAAATAAAATCTTAATAAAAAAAAGAAGCACCTACAACTAAGATTACTCTACCCAGCAAAGCTATCATTTAGAATAGAAGGATAAAGAGCTTCCCAGACAAGAAAAAGCTAAAGGAGTTCATCACTACCAAACCAGTGTTAAATGAAAAGTTAAAGAGTCCTTTTTAAGAAGAAGAAGAAAAGAAATAAAAAATATGAATAATAAGATGGCAACACCTGTGGAACAGTTAGTTACACAGTGGAATAATACTACTTGGCTGTGGGGGAAAAAAAAGGAACTCTTACCCTTTGTAACAGCATGGATTGACCTGGAGAGTGTTATGTTAAGAGGAATAAGCCAGTCAAAGAAAGACAAATACCATATGATTTTACTCATATGAGGAATATAATGAAGAAAATGAACTAACAAGCAACATAGAAACAGACTCATAAATAGAGAACAGGCTTACAGCTGTTGGTAGGTGTGGGGTCTGGGGAGGAGGTGGTTAGAGGAAATGAGCAAAAATGAAAAAAAGAGAAAAAACTCACGGACACAGATAACAGTGTGATGACGGCTGGGAGAGGGAGGTGAAGGGAGGTGGAGGAAGGTATGGGGGATAAATGGTGATAGAAGGAGACTTGACTTGGGCTGGTGAATGCACAATACAGGGTACAGATGATATGTTGTGTAATTGTGCACCTGAAACCTGTATACTTTTGTTAACCAGTGTCACTCCATTAAATTCAACAAAAGAAAAAGAAATAGCAATAAATACATAGCTATCAACAATTAAATCTAAATAACAAAATAAATAGACAAGCAGAATGGAAACCAAACTTAAAGATACAGAGAACATTTTAGCCCTGATCAGATAACTCAGTTCAGCATCAACCCAAAGTACAGACAGAGGTTGCTGGTTTGATCTCCAGTCAGGGCACATACAGGAACAGACGTTCCTGTCTTTCACTCCTGCTCTCTCCCTTCCTCTTTCTAAAAAATATCAGTAAAATAAAACATTAAAAAAATTAGATGCAGAGAACATTTTGATGGTTGCTAGATGGGAAGGACGTTAAGGGGCTGGGTGGGAGCAAAAGGATATAAATCAGAGCCAACCAAAGAGAAAGACACACAGAACGAGGTCTGGGAGGGTCCCAGTCGGGAAGCCTTCATTGTTCCCATGGGTGTGTCACCTTCATGGCATATTAATATAGGACAATACACAGAGTATCACCAACCAGGTGAGCTCACCTGAACCTCTGTGCCAAGAGTTTTAATTGGGGTTTATTATATAGTGTGCTAAAGAAAAAACTTTTCTTTGCCCTTCCAGGTTTTTCTGGCTAGTCTAATAGTTAAATCTACATGAGATAGTTTAAAAAGAGAAAATAACCAAATTTAATTACATATGTATGTATGGGAATGCCACGTACATAGGAGGTACAGAAACAGAAGGTTAAAGTGAGGTATATATAAAATTCTGAGCTAAGGATGAGGCAAGGCACCTTGGATCTTCAGAGGGCCAAAAGGTCATTTGCAGGACAATGAGAAGGACGGATGTTCAATAATTAGAAGTTTGCCTTGTCCTACATAGAAACGTCATAAAATCATGTTTTATTATGGGGAAGACTTTTACAGAAATGTTTTAAAGAAGAGGCAAAAGTGTCTCATGAGTCCACAGGGTCTCAATTATCTTCATCTCAAAGTAAGTCACATGCCAAAATGTCACATCTTGGGAAGACCTGTTCTGAACCCCTTCAATAGGTATGCTTGCTGGAATCATTTGACCTGGGTTGAATTCTATCTCCTGCTTTCTTCTCCTGTCTGGATTGATATCTCACAGCTCAAAGCCCCAACCCTCTAACCCCATGATCTGTCCTTTGGGCTTGGCCAGTCCCCATCTTGAATCATCTTGTTAGCATAAACTATTTAGGAGCTCACTATGAGTGATTTCATTAATATAATGTATCAATGCTCAGCATGAATAACAAAGACACTCTTATTACTCAGAAAATACAAGGATTTAGAGGGTACCTTCCAGGAACTAGGTAAAAATGCCAGCCAAATTCTTGATTGCACAGGTTTGATGTCATGTACAGAAAGTGAATGAAAAAGTGAGGGCACACCAACTTCTCAGAGTTGTAGAACCTTCACTCTTCCTCATGATAGATCCCCTACCACACATGACAGGCAGCCAACACTAAATCCATGTGATATTAGTAAAGCTTATTTTCCTTAAGATTTTAAATACTTAAAAATAGAATTTCTAGTACTTTATTTCTGTGCCTTTATACCACCTGGGGCACTTGTGTACTCCATTTTTGAGATTACTGCCTTAAAGATTCCTTGGTTAAATTATTTAAACAAAGCTATGGACTAGATTTTGTGAGGATTAGGTTGAGAGGTTGAAACTCTCATAAATGGGATTACTGTCCTTATAAAAGACCCTTGAGAACTCCCTTGCCCTTTCTGGCATGTGAGGATGCAGTGAGAAGATGGCAATCTATAAACTAGGAAGAGGGGAGGAGTCTCACCAGATATTACTTCTGGCACCGTGAGCGACTTCCCAGTCAACAGAACTGTGCAAAATAAATGTTGTTTAAGCCACCCTGTCTAGAACACTTTTGTCATGACAACCCAAATGACTAAGATGAAGGGATTGGGATATATAGAATTATTGTTCTCAAGTGTTTATTTATTTCTGTGAGAGTATTAAACTTGGATGCCCTTAACATGTCTCTCTGTAAGTAGAGTATACTTCCCTGCCTCATTCACAAGTTTGTCCTCGTGACTTGCACTAGTCAGTTGAATCATAGTGGATATAATATGCACATTATCTGAATAAAAGATCTGAATGTTACTATATATTTCAGATTACAAGGAGCTGCTCTGTGATCCTAGGTTCCAGAATAAGAAAATGCGTAGTGAAGCGCCAAGCAGAGTTACAGATCCTGAACCCACATGTCATGTGAGGGAGAAATAAATGTTGGTTGTTGTGAGACACTCACATTTGAAGGTTGCTTGTGATACAATAAATCCATGTGATATTAGTAAAGCTTACGTTTCTTAAGATTTTAAATACTTAAAAATAGAATTCTAACTGCCTTAAAGATTCCTTGGTTAAATTATTTAAACAATGCATAATTCAGTTAGAATATGACTTACTTCTTTCTCCTTAGAAACTTAGATAGCTAAGCCTCTGATAATCAATGATTATTATTGGGAGGAAGGTGTGTGCATACACACATGTTCACATGAAAGTGCTTGTTAGTCTCAGTAGTGATTTACTAGGAAATTTGTAAGAATTAACTCTTCCCTTTCCCTTACTGTTTGGGTTTCAGAAGCTAAGCAGGATACAGAGGCTATTCACGTGGTGGAGCAGAGCCCAGGCGGGGTGAGAGAGGCTTACAAACACGAGAGTGATCTTGTATAGGATATTAGAGTCTAAGTGGGGTGAGAGTCCATAGAGAATAAGGAGGGCTTTCTTACTGGTGGCCTTGTGTAGGGTGTCAGATCTGAACAAGGTAAAGAGGCTGTCCCTGGGGGTTGTGCAAGAACATCCAAGCAGAATGAAGAGGGCATCAACAACAGTGGGAGCCTGGATCGGGAAATCAGAGCCCTATCAGGGAGAGAAGAGCTTCTCCTGGATTGGTTATATCCAGGAGATTGATCAAATAAGGAAGTCAGTTCAAGATAATGGAAGAAGATTTTGTACGCTCATAGATGGGAGTTAGAAATGTGGGAAGGGAGAAAACTGGAATGAACTCTTTGGTGTTGAATTAGAATTAGAGGTATTGGCCTGACCTGTGGTGGCGCAATGGATAAAGTGTCGACCTGGAAATGCTGAGGTCGCCGGTTCGAAACCTGAGCTTGCCTGGTCAAGTCACATATGGGAGTTGATGCTTCCAGCTCCTCCCCCCTGTCTCTCTCTCCTCCCTCTCTCTCTCTCTCTCTCTCTCCTCTCTAAAATGAATAAATAAAAAAAAAAAAAAAAAAAGAATTAGAGGTATTAGTGTGAACTCACTTTCAATATATTTAAATATAAAAATAAATATAGAGGGGTGTGTGTGTTACAGGATGATGTTAGTGGGAGAGATTTAAAAAAAGAGGATTATTTGGGAAAGCTGAATTAGGTATGAGCTGGGAACAAATCTGTGGAAAGATTTCACACAGAGGATTTAATTTTTAGAGTGTTTTTCTCCTGGCTTTTGGGAAAAATTACATGTAGCACTCAGTTTATTTCCTTCTAAATCATGATTTCATGAAATTATCCTAACTGGTAAAAAATATTTACATATACTTGTATAACCTTTGTCGTACTGTTGTGGGGACTAAAGGGCTATAGATGGATGGAATAGAGAAAGGCTGCCTACTCCTCTGACATCTACCAGAGAGACCCATTTTCAGAAGATACTGTAGGTGACTGGAGCCAAATGAATGAAGATTCATGATGGATTAGTTAAGAACAACAGGGAAAAGCAGAGAGCACTGAGAAGATTCAGAAGGCATGCAATCCAAAGTCTCACTTCCCCAATGTGTCACAGGATGCTGACTGTTGAAAGTGAGAGGCTGACATGCGTTTTTGTCAATGATCCTCTTAGAATGTGATCTCAGAAAGTTGCCTAATTAGCTACAAATGGAGAAGAGAAAGCAGCCTAAGTGAGTTTATGCCAAGACTGATTGGCCAACAAATAATTGTATTAGCATGTAGATGCACATAAATACTTGAATTTTACTCTTGCAGGTGAGTTCAGATAACACCATTTGCAGAAAAGGTTTCTCTTATTGTTTGGTTCCTCTTTTCTTTTCCTTCCTATTTTCTCTCCTAATCTTGAGTTCCTCCTTTTATTATCTTTGCTAGCATATATTTAAAGACTCTAATCTTCACTGTGCTGGTTCTGGAGAATGGACCTCTGTCTTGAGGATTTTAGTTCTCATGAGATTCCTCTCAGGGTTACTTGCCTCTCTGGGGCCTCTGTTCTCACTAGTTGCATAATAGGAAGTATGACAAGTTACCATCATGTTTGGTTTTCATTTTAAGATGTTTTAAGGAAGAGAAGAAAAAGATATATTTGAAGAGAGCTCTTCCCTTTTCTATTCAGATCTCTTTGCAATATGACTGCAGAGATCACTTATGCTGAAGTAAGATTCCAAAATGAATTTAAGTCCTCAGGCACCAAGTCAGAGCCTTCTGCAGGTAAGAAATGTTTTTGGTGGTCAGAATTAATGATGAGATGAAGGATAGAGAGACAATAGTATAAAACAAGAATAGATGATATTAGTTGCTGGTTTTCTGACTGGCCACAGCTTGAAAATATAAGATTCTCAGAAGATTAAGTTGCCTGTAGAGACGTATTAGGACTTGTATAGTTGTACTATAACAGACTAAGATGTGAGAAATTCATTATATAGTCCTGAGCTGAGGAGAGTGACAATTATGGGGGAAAGTTGTCCAGTGTTTTCTGAGGCTCAGTGAGACTGCAGTCAGGAGTAACAAAACCCACTAAATTATCTATGGCTCCTACAGATTGATGAACTAGTGGGATTTGTTTTTTGACTAGTTAGAGGAAAAGAGCTTGGTTGGAGAGGGTTATGGGTGTATTTGCTAATTCTGGACTAAGGTAGAACAAAAGATCCTTGCAAGTAGAAGACTAGAAAGTCCTATAAAGTCCCTTGAAATTTCTCTGTGATCAGAAAATCCATTGCATACTGCATCTCTGAGATGGATTCGACTAAGTTTGGGAGTAGATAAAAAATGACTTTAGTAACACCTACATTATCTCAGATATAGAGAAAAAGAGGAAAAAGCATGTAGAATATAAGAAGCCATGAGAGGGTGATCATGATTGCTCATGTTTTCCAAAACATTTCTATGAAGATATGAGAAATGCTGAGGAAAACTGTTCTAAACCCCTCAAACATGTATATAACTTCTTTATTAGATGTTAAAATGTTCATTGTAGAAAAAAACCAAAAAATAGAGGCATATAAAACTTTAAATTTTGTTCTTACCAACTAGAAATAACTATAACTTACATTTTAGTATATATCTTTCCAGGCATAAATATACCAAAAATATTTGCATTTTTTCTAAAGATGAGATTATAATATACATCACTGAAGGGTTTCCTCTCACTTGGCATGTGTCATTTTTTTGAGAAAATAATTTTTTTTTAATAATTTTATTTTTTTAATGGGGTGACATCAATAAATCAGGATACATATATTCAAAGATAACAAGTCCAGGTTATCTTGTCGTTCAATTATGTTGCATACCCACCACCCAAAGTCAGTTTGTCCTGTCACCTTCTATCTTGTTTTCTTTGTGCCCCTCCCCACCCCCTTTCCCTCTCCCATTCCCCCCTCCCTCCCCCCCCCCCCGTAACCACTACACTCTTATCAATGTCTCTTAGTTTCACTATTATGTCCCACCTACGTATGGAATAATACAGTCCCTGGGTTTTTCTGATTTACTTATTTCGCTTTGTATCATGTTATCAAGATCCCACCATTTTGCTGTAAATGTTCCGTTGTCATCATTTCTTATGGCTGAGTAGTATTCCATAGTGTATATGTGCCACATCTTCTTTATCCAGTCATCTATTGATGGGCTTTTTGGTTGTTTCCATGTCCTGGCCACTGTGAACAATGCTGCAATAAACATGGGGCTGCATGTGTCTTTACGTATCAATGTTTCTGAGTTTTTGGGATATATACCCAGTAGAGGGATTGCTGGGTCATAAGGTAGTTCTATTTTCAGTTTCTTGAGGAACCACCATACTTTCTTCCATAATGGTTGTACTACTTTACATTCCCACCAACAGTGTATGAGGGTTCCTTTTTCTCCACAGCCTCTCCAACATTTGCTATGAGAAAATAATTTTTAACCATGAAATAGTAACCAGAAAGATATGATCTTATCTTATGCATATGATAAGGGATGACTATAAAGGTTTATCTGCTATGACATTATTTAAAGTAGTAAAATAAGAAACAGAATAGAAACAGACTCATAGAGAGAATAGACTGACTGCTGTCAGCGTGGAGAAGAGTTGGGGGGGGGTGAGTGAAAAAGGTGAATAAATGAAGCAAAACAAAACAAAACAAAAAAAAAACAACAACTCATAGACACTGACAACAATATGGTGATTACCAGAGGGAAAGGGAGGATAAATGGTGACAGGAGACTTGACTTTGGGTGGTGAATATACAATACAATATACAGATGATGTATATATTATATACCTGAAATCAATATAATTTTATTAAGCAATGTAATAACTCCAATAAAGTCATAGCCTGGAAGATTAATTAAATATATAATGAAATACTATGCAACCACAATAGAGAGTGTAGTAGAAGAAAACATGGCATGAGAAGTGTTCATGATATAGAAAATAAGAACAGGTCAGAAACTAGTATATATAGTGTGTCAATCATGTAGGAAAATGCGTATGTATATACTAGAAAGCCCGGAGGTCATATGAAATGACCGCTGTTCTAGATATTATAAATTTTAATTAAAATGATTTGTGCAAAGGTGTCTGCTAATTCAAACTGAATTACCCAGGGCAGGCAGCGAGGACGCCCCTTTGCTTAGTGCCCCATGGGGTTTCCCTCTTCTACTTGCTTAATTGCTTAAAGTAGAGAGCAATGAAGGAAACCACTGGCAGTACATTTCTTAAGAGCCACCGCTAGCTCAATAAATAAAGGTGATTTAAATAATAAAATGTTAATTCACATGTCAAAGATCTCTTTGTACACAACATTTCTTGTGTAGGTCTTTCCATCATTTTTAAGCTCACCTTGCAGAGGACCATCCTTTTTGCGTTTTGGTCAGCATTACTCTGTCGTTTTTTTGCATTTCTCTCCTGTCTTTGTTCAAGGGACTCATTTTGTCAAGACAGGCTTTTTTGTCTTGCATCTGAGGCAAGCCTTGTTTCTCTATGCTCATCAGTCTCATTTTGCCGAGAAAGACACCTTTGCTCTGCGACTGAAGCAAGCCTTGTCTTTCTCTGCTCAGTGGTTTCTTTTTGTCGAGAAAGCCGTTTTTGTGCAGCTTTAGCTCCTTTTCTCTCCTCTTCAGTGCTATATTTTCTAGGAGGCATTCTTAAAAGAAATTACGTTAAGACATAGTTTTTATGTAAAACAGATGATTGCCAATGCAAACAAATGTTCACCTTCCCCCTGACCTGCTCAATTTGTGTTCAGCCGTGGCAACTTCACCCCATTGGATAGTACAGTTACGCAAGCAACCAATAAGCTATCGGCGACAAACAGACACCTAAGTCGCATATAATAAAGATAAGGTCTACCGGAAAGTTCTGTCCGTTTCTATCACAACAAGTTTCGACACATAAACACATTTATTTGGTGCATATGTGCCTCTCTATTTTTATCACTTAATGTATACATACTGACATAGCAAATTAACTAAAACAAAGTTGATTCACATTAGTCTTATGTGTGAAGTGATAGTGTACCCATAGCTACTGATAAAGTTCATTTATGCCACTGTATTGTATACGAATTTCAACAAGGAAGAAATGCTACAGAAGCATGTAGAAATTTATTGAAAGTGTTTGGTGAAGGTACAGTTTCTGATAGGACATGCAGAAGATGGTTGGAAATTTCGAAATAGGTGATTTCAACCTTTCTGATAAGCCACGTTCTGGGCGACCATCTTTGATCGATGATGACGATGATGTTAAGACCATGTTGGAGCAAGATCCTTTTCTGACAACATCAGAGATCGCAGAAAGGCTTAATTCAGCTCAGCAAACCATTTTGGACCATATTCGGAAGATAGGATTGGTGTGGAAATATATTATTTAATAAAGTTTATTGATGGTAAGAAAAATTTGTATTTTGTTTTATTCCAAAAACGAACAGAACTTTCCGGTAGACCTTATATAAACACTGTAAAAGTTGTTGGAAGAATATATACTAAAATATTAACAATAGTTATCCTGTATAGTAAGGACTTGTAATTTTATATGTTTTCTAAAATTTCTACAATGAACATTATTATTTCCTTTCTATTTTTATATTATGTCTAGTGTCACATTGTTAGTAATAGTATGCCATCCAAGAAAAGGGTGAACAGAAAGAGAAGGAGAAAGAGTAAGTAAAGGTCAGAATTTATTACTGATAAAACTAATTTAATTTCTTCTTTAGCTCCAAAAGAGAAGACCAGTCCTCACAAAAGTAACCCTGATTTTCCCAAGGCTCTCTTCCCATCATTGCTGATACTTCTGTTGTTATTGGCAATCTCATTTTTTATTGCTTTTATCAGTAAGTATCCAAATGAAACTATAAGGAATGTCTGCCTTACACAAAGACAGAATAGCCATTAGATTCTGACATTTAACAGAAATAAAGGGAAAAAAGTTCTTGGGGTTGGGCAATGACATAATTAGTGGGAATCCATTGGAGATGTTTTTTATTTGAATTTAGTTACTTTTCTATAAAAATAGTGGAATCTACTCTTTATAGCAACAGAAGAGTATATGTGTATCCATGTGTTTGTGTTGTAGAGTGAAATCTGTAAGGCACCATTTTTATACTAGACATTGTGTGAGGACAAATTTAGATTTCCTTGGTGTTTATAAAGCCAGAACGTTTTGAGTTTATAGATACTTGCTTTGGGATGAGAAAGTGAACAAGAATATGGAAAGAAATATTCCAGGAAAAGTTTCCCATTGAATTTTCACCTTAATTATTTCTGTCCTGCTCAAGATGTGAGATTCTAAAGGCCAATTTGGCAAATAGATGGATTTCTGCATATCTTTGCTTTTAAGAATTTATTAAATTGTTAAAAGGCATAAGAACTAGTACATATTTGGAATGATATTTTATTCATTTACTTGGTCATTTAATAAGCAATGATGGCCATCTGCTTTATTTCCAACACTGTGCCAGACAGAATCCTAGCCATAGCCATTATTCTCAAGAAGTTCAGAGAATGGTAGTAACTGGAAAGTGGTTACAACATTGTATGGTAGTATTGTATAGACAAGAAGCAGAGGAGGCTTAGATAGACTTCCTGAATGAGATGGCACAGAAAGAACATGGGAAAATGTGGGGAAACCTAATAATAAAAGACTAGAACACATGGTGCGAAGTGAACTGTGAGAAATAAAGTTCTAGGTGGGAGAAAGAAGTGGGGCTTCAACCATGAAGAATGTTGTAAACATTTCTTAAGAGAATGAATTTTTTTTTCCCCTGAAAGGTTATTGCATCAATTATCTCCTGCTGCTTAAAAAAACAAACTAAAACAGTGGATGAAAACAATAGCTGTTTATTTAGCTCATGATTTTGTGATTTGGCAATCTGGACTGTGCTCAGTGGTTTTGGCTGAAGCCAACAGTTAAGGGGAAGAGAACTGGGGTCAAGTATTGAAGAAGGTCAAAGAGGAAGAAAACAAAACCGAAACCCTGGAATTCTATTGATGACCATTGCAAGGGTGGTTTTTCTGGTGTGATATTTAGAAGCAGAAGCCATTTTTTCTCTATTCCTCCTCCTCCAAGGCTTAGCTTTTATGTGCATCATACATTTAGTATTGAAAAAGAATATGGATGTAAGTACCTTTGACCCATAATAATAGAACCATCATGTCCTTTTCAACTATTAATCTTGTAGCTATTCCTGGAGAAATCTCTGGTTTCAAAATCAGTAGGATTGGATTGCATTAAGTGTGGGGTGATAGTAAATCTTTCCCACAGTCAGGATCTTTCGACACAACTAAATGGGCATTTGTAGGTTTGTTCCATAAAGAATGAAAGAAAGTAACAATTAAAAAAAGTCATAACACTACCAGGGAAATGAATGGTCTTATTCTCTTTTTCAGTTTTCTTTCAAAAATATTCTCAGCTTCTTAAAGAAAAAAAGACTATAAAAGAATTCACTCACACAACTTTGGAATGTAAGAAAGAAAATTTGACCATACAAGGTAAAAATTAATGTGTCTATAATTTAGTTGCTAACTACACTGTGTAAGGATCTCCAATCAATATTTCTGAAAAGATTCACAAGTAAATTACACTAAAAGGTTGAGTCTCATGATCATTTCAAGCCTAAGTGTGGGAATATACTGCTCACAAAAATTAGGTGATATCCATAAATGAATATGAAGAAATAAAATATACCCTAATTTATGTGAGTAGTATATATAGGATCTAAAATTTTTATGTGAATATCTAATATATCTGCAAGAAAATTGTCTTTTTAGAATTTTTTTATTTCCAAGTACAGTTTATATTCAATATTATTCTGTATTAGTTTCAGATAGACATCATAGTGGTTATCTAATCATGTGCTAACTGAAAAAGCCTCTGGTAGTACTTGAGTTGCATGCCATAGGTTCTTAGTGAATTACCAGATAAGAGCAAGAGGTGTTCACCAGATGTATACAGGCTCAAACTTAGTGCCTGTGCTGGGTCTGAGGCCACTCAGCAAATGTCTTCAGGTATATACCAAGACTAGCTGCCACTGTCAGGGTGCTCACACACCTTTGTGTCAGGGAGTCATCAGGGTGAAGTTAGCAGAATATATCAGGCCCAAACAGACCAAGATTTGGCTGTGTGAAAGAAAGTCTTTTTACCCGTTGGGCGTGTGACGCAAACATTTCTTCTGTCCTAGAGCCTCCCAACTCATTCTGTTTCAGGTTCTGCTAGGAGCCTGATATTAACAGGGTGGGGCAGCTGGGAGTCATGAGAAGGGGAGGTATTGGTAAGGCTTAGGAGAAGCTGGGAGTGTGGCTTCCATCTCAGAGCCACAACTCAGTCTATTCTGGATTCTGATCAGACTTCCATAGGGTGGAGTCACCAAGAGTTGAGAGGATGGGGTTGCTCAGAACCAAGAACATGGGTCTAACAGATCTCTTATAAGGGAGGAGGCACCATTCAGATTCACAAGAAAGTCGGGCAAATGACCGATGCCTTAAAGAAACACAACTCAGTCAATGACAACACTTTAGTCTGCCCTGATCTTTTACCCTGTCCCAGGCGGCTGACTTTTCAGCAAGGCAGATGCTTTGAAGGGTGGGTCAATAGGAATTCCAGAGAGTGGGTCTGTTGTATTCCTTCTGGCTTATGCCGTATGGAAGCGTATGCTTCACCAAGAAAGATGATGTCTTTGATGAAGTAGAGCAGGATCAGGAAACTTTTAGGCTGAGAGAGCCATGAACGCCACATATTTTAAAATGTAATTTCATGAGAGCCATACAACAATCTGTGTACATTACTCATTATCCAATAAAAGTTTGGTGTTGTCCTGGCAGGCAGCTGTGATTGGCTCCAGCCACCTGCAACCATGAACATGAGCGGTAGGAAATGAATGGATTGTAATACATGAGAATGTTTTATATTTTTAACGTTATTATTTTTTTATTAAAGATTTGTCTGCAAGCCAGATGCAGCCATCAAAAGAGCCACATCTGGCTCGTGAGCCATAGGTTCCCGACCCCTGCAGTAGAGTGACTTAGCACAGAGGGTCTTGGTGATTGTTCCCTCAACTTTCTTCCCAGAGCTGCAAACCCCATTCTATCCTTGTATGACTCTCATCCATTCTGCCCTTTCTCTGCCAGAGCCCAACGTGAATGGTAGTGAACAAGTTTTTTGCATTGGCCCTTTAAGAAGGCACCTATGTCTCTAGAAGACATGTTTCTTTTTTGTGATCAGAAACCCCACTAATTTTCACAGCCAGATCCTATGTAAGCTCTTCTTCACAGTTCTGCTTCCCTGGAGAGGGGAGCCTGGCTTGTTTTTTTTTTTTTCTTTTTTTCTTTTAGGGGGAATCTTTATAGCTGAGATATCCCTCCAGATTCTTAGCTGCCACCTGTGGGACCAGGGTTAGCTCTTATCGTGTCTCCACTCCTACCACTCTTGATGTAGCTTCTTCTATAAATTCTTGGTTATAAGCTTTTTCTTCACCTAGTCTTCAGTTAGTTATTCAGGTTGATTCGTCTATATTTTAGTTATAATTCCAGTTTAGTCCTGGGAGGACGTGAGTGTAGCTTCCACCTACTTTGTTGCCATCCTGTATCTCCCTTAACGACTTTGAATTATGTAATACAGTATTGCTGATTATAGTGATCATTCTGTACATTAGATTTCCAGGACTTATTTATCACAGAACTGTTGGACCTTTGGCCATCATTTTCCCAGAACTCCCACCACCAGCCCCTGACAACCAGTATTCTACTCTCGATTTCTAGATTTTGGTTTATTTTTATTTTTTAACTTAAAAACATCATGTTTCAATTACAGTTTACATTCAATAATATTTTTGCATTAGTTTCAGGTGTACAGCATAGTGGTTAGACAATCATGGATTTTATAAAGTGATTCTTTCAATATTTCAAGTACTCACCTGGCACCATACATAGTTATTATAATATTATTGACTATATTCCTTACACTATGATTTACATTTCTGGGACTATTTTGTAACTACCCATTTATACATTTTAATCCCTTTGCCTTTTTTACTATGCACCCCAACCTCCTTCCCCCTCTGGCAACTACCGCTCTGTTTTCTGTATCTATGAGCATGTTTCTATTTTGTTGGTTAATTTTATACTTTACATTTCACATGTCAGTGAAATCATATGGTATTTGTCTTTCTTTGTCTGACTTGGTGTCTACGCAGTTCCCTTGGTCTTTAATTTTAACATATGCCATTAACATGCCATTTAACATGCCATTGCCAGTTGGCTCAGTGGTAGAGCATTGGCCTTGTGTGTGAATGTACTGGGTTTGATTCCCGGTCAGGTCACACAGGAGAAGTGACCATCTGCTTCTCCAGCCTTTCCCCTTCTTCCCTCCATCTCTCCCTCCCACAGCCATGGCTAGATTGGTTCAAGCAAAGTTGGCCTCTGGTGCTGAGCATGGCTCTGAGGCCTCTGCCTCAGGTGCTAAAAAAATGGCTTTGTTCCTGAGTAACAGAGCAACTGCCCCAAATGGGCAGAGCATTGGCCTGGTAGGGGGCTTGCCAGGTGGATCCTGGTCAGGGAGCATACAGAAGTCTGTCTATCTGCCTCCCTTCCTCTTATTAAAATAAAAACAATTTCATAAACAAAAAGTAATTTTAACACACGCTTTTGCAAATTACTTTTCTTATATTGCACCGACACGGTCTTCTGCCAATTCAGAGAAATACTGGAACTGCTGCCCAAAGAATTGGAAGTCATTTAGTTTGAACTGCTACTTTATTTCTACTGAAGACAAAAACTGGTCAGAGAGTAAAAAGAACTGCTCAGGAATGGGAGCTCATCTGCTAGTGATCAACACCAAGGAAGAGCAGGTATGTTTTAATAGATAATGGAGTAAAAAATTCTGCCTGGGTTTGTACAGCTCTTTTGACTAAGGGAAGTTTTCATTATTTTGGGATATTGGTGTTGTGGCAAAAGGCATTCGATAAAATAGACAGGAAAGGATGATTAAGGATTTACATTTCATACCTTCTTTCTACCTCCATAAAACTAAACTCCCCCTGAATAAAAAGAACATTGAAAATATAATATGTGAGGGTTGAGTTAAAGAATAAAAATTACTTCTACCTGAAATATAATATTTCAACATATAAATGTTTTATAGATTATTAATGAACAGAGAAATATTAAATTAAATAGGAAAATAAAGTAAAGGAATCTTTGAGGTTGCACAAAGAAAATGACTTAGCCTGCAAAAGTTTACTCATGTGTAACTTTGAAGACTACCTTCTCTTAGTGAAGAAAAGAGGGGTAGTGAATCCAAGATGAGAATTCATTATGATCACGGTTAGAAATTGATTCTATATGTATTGAACATTGCTACATTCTGAATGTGTCCTGTCCAAATATATATGTGAAAATTCTAATTCTCAAAAGTGATGGTATTAGGAATTGGGGCATTTGGGAGATGCTTAGTTCATGAGGATGAAGTCTTTATAAACAAGATGAATGTCCTTATAAAAGAGACCCCAAATAGCTACCTTGCCTTCCACCATGTGAGGACACAGCCAGAAGGTGCCAGCTATGAACCAGGAAGATGGATTAACCCAACCATTCTTGTTCTCTGATCTAGAATTCAAGTCTCTGTAACTGTGAGAAGTATATTTCTCTTGTTTATAAGCTACACCTGTGGCATTTTGTTATAACATCCCAAATAGATTAAGACAAACATCAGGCTCCCAAGTGACATGGTTGATCCTGCACTGCACAGCAAGAGAAGGCTTAGACTCCTGGGCAGGACCCCTAGGTGGTTCTTCCTGGGCCATCCTTTTCTTTTCTTCTCCATAAAGCCATAAAGAACTCAGTTCAACCTGCATACTCTAAAAACTATAACTTGTTTCTTTTCTTTGCTTAGGATTTTATTACTCAGAACCTGCAGAAAACTACTGCTTATTATGTGGGGCTGTCAGACCCAGAGGGTAAAGGAGACTGGCAATGGGACGATCATACATCATACAACGAAAGTGCCACGTGAGTATAGAATTAAATAAAGGAATCTTGGGTCCTGAATCATTGATATTTTAGAGTGTCCAAACTATCAGATATTTAAATAAAATAGCTCACTCTTCTTTCACTCTTGGGCACTAAGTTAAATAACTTTATTTATTATCTTATTTAATTATCAAGAGAACTCTACGAAGCGCACATCACTATTTTCCTCACTGAGGAAACTGGGTTAAAAGAGTTTAGATAATTCAGCATATGCTATTTAGCAGTGATGACAATGGTTTTTTTTTTTTTTTTTTTTCATTTTTCTGAAGCTGGAAACGGGGAGAGACAGTCAGACAGACTCCCGCATGCGCCCGACCGGGATCCACCCGGCACGCCCACCATGGGGCGACGCTCTGCCCACCAGGGGGCGATGCTCTGCCCATCCTGGGCGTCGCCATATTGCGACCAGAGCCACTCTAGCGCCTGGGGCAGAGGCCACAGAGCCATCCCCAGCGCCCGGGCCATCTTTGCTCCAATGGAGCCTTGGCTGCGGGAGGGGAAGAGAGAGACAGAGAGGAAAGTGCGGCGGAGGGGTGGAGAAGCAAATGGGCGCTTCTCCTGTGTGCCCTGGCCGGGAATCGAACCCGGGTCCTCCGCACGCTAGGCCGACGCTCTACCGCTGAGCCAACCGGCCAGGGCCGACAATGGTTCTTAAATTCAGTTCCATTTGACACCAAAGCCTGTGCTATAACCAACACATTTATATCTCCAAACAAACACATAATCATGTCAATAAAGATCATAATATTTTTTATCTCTCATAAAGCAAATGAGCTAAATTCTGATAGTTTTATAATGTCTAACATTTATATGGATCTTTAAAAACTCTTAATACTGCCCCTGGCCGGTTGGCTCAGCGGTAGAGCGTCGGCCTGGCGTGCGGAAGTCCCGGGTTCGATTCCCAGCCAGGGCATACAGGAGAGGCGCCCATCTGCTTCTCCACCCCTCCCCCTCTCCTTCCTCTCTGTCTCCCTCCCGCAGCCAAGGCTCCATTGGAGCAAAAGATGGCCGGGGCTCTGGGGATGGCTCTGGGGATGGCTCCTTGGCCTCTGCCCCAGGCGCTGGAGTGGCTCTGGTCGGGACAGAGCGACGCCCCCCTTTCCTCCCCCTCCCCCCCCCCCGACAGAGCGATGCGGGAGTCTGTCTGACTGCCTCCCCGTTTCCAGCTTCAGAAAAATACAAAAAAAAAAAAACAAAACCCAAAAAACCTCTTAATACTTTAGTGCCTTTTAGTACATTCCCATTTTTGATCCTTATATCAAGTGTGTAAAATCTATAGGGCTATTACTCTATTCTTTATTTTTTTAATATTTAAATGAGGGAAATTAAATTACTTTTCAAGATAAAAGGCATAGTAGTAGATTCATAAATTTTAACTACTTATTTAGATTTCAAAAAAACCCCAGAAAAATAAAAAAAGAAAGAAACAAACTACATACAGACTTGGGACTAGGGTAAAAAAATCGTCATTATTGATGGGAGCCTATGGACTGACAGTCCCCTGGAACAGGGCATGAACAAATAGAAGGGATTCTCTGTGTTTTTTGCTGGGAAAGTGTTTAATACAATAGATGACATGAATCTGGGTGATGTAAGACATGGTTTTCAAGGGAAATGTCGGAGAATAAAACTGCCTGATAAGTGGGAAAAAATGGTTGGGGCTATTTGCCTTGATTTCCACACAATTCAACCCCACTTCCTTCCCTCACTGTCTCTTACTCTTCTCACTGTTTGAAGCCACATCCTCATCCTATTTTTTCCCCTTTCAGATTTTGGCATCAAGGCGAACCCAGTAATTCTGCCGAGCGTTGTGTTATACTGAATACTCGTCCACAAGGGGGCTCATGGGGCTTGAATGATGTCTCTTGTAAGGAATCTCACAAGCGAATTTGCAAGATGATCAAGATCTATTTATGAATGGGAAATTCTCTATGAACATGTGGTTAAATTGGTATCCACCATTAAAGAGAAAGTTAATTTGCTTTTTAATATATATGTGTAAACCTGTATAAGTGACGTCCAAAGAATTTTTCAGTAGGTTATCACCTATTCAACATATAAAATCAGTGTATGCATTTGTTCATAAATTCCTTTATTATAGTAGTTAGTTAGATGTTAACAAAAAACAAAGAAACCTAACATCTAATTAAACCAGATTAACTAGAAAGCTACCACTTCCAGATTGCCCTGCCAAGGAGACTAACATTCTTTGGTTTCCTTACTCTCAGTAGGAAGGAAGGACTGGTTTTCTAATCTTTTTTTCATAGATTACCGGGGGAGGGATAAAACAGTAAGGGAAATTTCTTTGCTGGGCACATGTGCAGTAGAAATCAAGATGATACAGAGGGAGGTCCTTCTACTATGAGGCATGTGCAAAAGGACCTAGAAGGGTGCAATAAATGGGAGGATTCCAGCCTGGGAAAATCTGGGAAAAGGTTTGGATAGGATCAGTGTATGGAGCCATGAAAAATCCAGAAAAGGGATTGGATAAGTGGATGATCCAGCACAAGCCCATGAAGGATTTGGAAGAAGATGGGATAATTAGAAAGAAAACTTCCCCATTCCCAAACCCAAGGAGATATAATCAAAGCTTAATAAAAGTCTGAGGTTTGTTCACACGCTCTATCAGCCATGTGGGCCCAAGCTCAGCCTCGGCAGTGGATGTGCAGACAGGAGAATGAGATGCAAAGAGGTTCTGCATCTCTGGGTTCTGGTTTTCCTAAGGTTGATGAAGACAAGTAAAAGCCTGAGGCCCAAAGGCTGGACTTCTCCGACAGTGAGATAGAATTGAGCTACCTGGTTGTGGTTGAGACAGGTACCTGGGAGCAATTGCTACTGCAGCCTTCCTATGCTTTACATCTAGGAGTGGGTATTATTTCCTTTCACCCCAATAAATATTATCACAATTGCTCACATCTTCTATACATGAGTCCTCTAAGTGATTTTTTTACAACTCCTTGGAAGAATCCTATTTCCACTGGCAATGCCTTTATACAATGAACAGCTATTGAACGTTTTCCATGTGCAGACAGTATACTCAAGAGCTTATTTTCAGACAAATGGAGGAAGAGCATGAGCCTTCTGTCCCAATTTTTGTCTAATTTTGAAGGGTTTAGATACTGTTATAATAATATGATGTGGTTCTTTCATCTGTCTGGATTTATCTCTTTATAGGTTTGTGTAAAGCAAAATAATACCAACCATTATATTTTATTTCTCTCAGAAAGATTTATTAGTTTTACTGAAAGTATATTATGTATCAGTTGGAATGTAATACATATCAATGGAAGGTAAGTTTCAGCTTTGGTCCAGTAGGCTGTTAAGCTTTTTAACATTCTCTGTTTGGTCTTGCATTCTCATTTAATATCATAATTCAGGCAGAGATTGGGCATTGGATATGTAGAATTATAAAATTAGAAGTTATTACTGGTGTGAAAATAATGTAAATGGAACCATTTTTAAATGGAGTCAGAGCTGCTATCCCAGAGAAACTGCCTTGAATATCCTATTTCTCAAACCTTTGAATTATTAAAACTTGTCAAAATAACCTTTGAACTGGGCCTAAAGCAGCATTGTACCCCAAACAAAGGTTTGCAAAGATAACAACAAAAAGCAATATAATGAATCTTGACTGAAAATTAAAGACATTCTTTAGAATTAGCATGACTATGTTTAGTGTATCTGCACCTATAGAAATCCCTCCCTTCTATTCATATAATTGTTCTCCTCACTTTTCTCAAATACCTCATGCCTTCAGCTCCTACTTGGAATACTAAGTTTCTACATGAATCATTGCTTCCAGAATAGTTTTTGGATCTCAAATAACTGCTTGTTACTTCCCACTTTGGCCTTTTATTTGTAGGTTAACACTGATGAGTTGACATAGATTTATATTCACCAGGTATTTTGACACATTTCTTCTTTAATTATGTTTTATGGTTTCTTTGTATGAGTTGTCACTCAAAATGGCCCCTGCCATAACTGTATTCCCCCTTTGACTAAAGTTTGTACACATTTTCTGCCGCGGACCAGCGCAGCTCCTAATAACGGTGCGGAATTGAAGAAACACACTTGTTAAAACAAAAACGATGGGACCGGGAGGACTCTTCAAACTGCCTGGCACTTTCTGAGTGCCTCATAGCCCCAGTTCGCTTTATTATATAGACCTATGCAAATCAAGGACCCTGATACAAAGTTGCACATCAAAGGCTAAGACAGGAACTCTCTCAAGGCAAAAACAGGATACATTAGTGAAATTTACAAACATCTGAAATAAACAAAGAGTCAGAGGAAGGGCATGTATATTGCTTCCTGCAACCCAAGGAAGCAAGTGGAGTGGGTGCAAATACTCAGCATCGAAGCCAAATATGGAGATGGAGGGGGGAGAACTTAGCCTTTTGCTAAGCCTCAAATCTATAATGGCTTTTTGCCATTAACAGTCCACAACATATCTCCCTTTTCTTTTTAATTTGTGTGCTGAGATTTGCACTCATCTGATTTTCTAATTTGGAGGCAGACAGAAAAAATACAGAACAAACACAAAATTAGTATAGCCAATGCTAACAGATACCCAAAACAAGTAGACTAATACATCACAGTGATTAAAGCCTTTAAGCAAACTCTTTAAGCTAATACAACAAGAATCTATAAAAGAGTAATGTCCTTAAAGTGTTCACCAAGTCCAAGTTGGCACCAACACCATTCCAAATCTCTGCAAATGCAACCCAACCCTAGTTCAGTCCATCAAAAACTGTCACAGGAGCAGGAGTCCAGGAAAAGTCCACATTCAGGAAAAGTCCACATGGCACTGGAATTGCTGTCACACTTCCACACTCTGCAGTTAGCATTAAAGTCCCAATGACCGCTGCTGCCAGCTGGCAATGACCCAGGTAGACTGGAAAAGTCATCTGCAGCACGCATGAAGACGGAGCTTCCATTTTCTTTAAACTAGAAAGATGAACCCAGGGGTCCTATACTGGAGCTTTACAGCCATTGGGTGGTGAGGAGAATCTTGGGATACACTAAGCTGGGTGGCAGAGGTAAATTTGTAAGTTGGCAAAAAAGGAAAAATGAGCTCTGAATTAGGAGTAGATCCTAGCCTAAAATATGAGTGGGGCATTGAGGCAGGAGGAATAAAGAAAAGACTATATATTAAACAAAGCAGCAGAAAACAGGACTATCAATACCCACAACAGAGATCTTCGAGGAAAGAATAAAAAAACCTGAATATTCAGGCAAGACATAGTTAAGTGGCCCTTGTGTAAATGAGACCAGTCTACCGGCTACTTGGAAGAAATACCCCAGGCTCATCCACTGTGTCGTAGATGGGGTCAACAGCCCTGGGCACCTTTTAGCCTTTAGTGGCAAATCCCAGTATTCTGGGCAAGGTTAGGTCACAAGTGGCTGGAGCAGGGCTGGAAGAGACTGAACCCTCCCTTAGAGGAGCGAGGGGGAAGCCCACCTTCCAGTGTGTTCCTTCTTCCTCACAGCAAAGGCATGTAAGCCTGGCAGGCTTTGGTTTAAATGACCATCCTTTCCACTATTGAAGCAGGGCCCTGATGAAGTTCCAGTTGGAGTGTTGGAGCCTTTGAGGGCATATGCCAAGAGCTAGTATTTTACCTGATCTCCTTTGGGCTTTTTCTGCCTCTTGGTACCTTAAAAGCCATGCTCAGAAGATCTCACTGAAGGGCTTGAGAGTCCCTATCTGCCTATATATCTGGAGCTATTTGGGAAAAGACAAAACAGTGTTATTAGCTGGAATCAAATAAAAATTAAAAAAGGGGTAGTAGTTTGCAGAACAAAAAAATTTGGCATCTCTTGTACATCAGCATTCAAAAGAAATTTTTTGAAGTAAAAAGCAGGAGCTCCAGGACATGACCCCCCCTCTTTCTTTTTATATTATTTACAATTGAATCTTCAAGCAAATGTTAAGCATATTTTACAATATTTTGACTTCAAAGATTGCAAGAAATTCTTGACTTTGTTAACTTTTAACAAAAATAGAGTAAATGCACCTTCAAGCAACATTCCCACACTTATCAAAACACCCCCTTAATATTAATTAACAGGCACCTTAAAGAGTACATATCAAAACTGAAAAATCCCAGTGTGATCTTCATTATTCTCCTATAGTAAAAAAATTTTTTTTTACACTTTCATTATGTAAATCTATGCTGCCCCAAGCCTTCCACTTGGGGCCTGGAGCAGCCTGGCCAAACCAGCAAGTCTTTTGGATCCAAAATGAGCACGCTTTACTTATTCCAAACAAAATTATATTTATGTAGGGAAATGAAATTATTTTTATTTTTTTCAATACTAGAGCCGGCATTTCCAAAATTATTATTATTATTACTTTTCATATAAGGACTTAATCAGACCTTATAAACAAAGACACTTAGACATTAAACAAAGACTTCACATACAATCACACAAATCAAGAGTGAAACCTGGGGTTTTAGAGATTAAACTATGGCCTGCTTGGTCTTAAGTAGGGCTTCCTTAATAGGAACGTAATAAGGATATATACTAAACAGAGATCTCTCTAGAAAAATCTCAAGACGGCCGTATGAGATTTCTGTTCAGCAACACCCAAATCAGGCCCTCCTTTTGCCCTCTTTTCAGACAATGGAGCAGGAAAGAAATAAAATGATATAAAACATTAAAAAAATTTAGATAATAATAATTGAGAAAGGGAAGAGAGCATAGTAAAATAAGCCTCATAAAATTGCTCTTGTGAAGTGAGTCTCTCATCTAGAATCATGGTGTCTCACCCGTCATTCAGAGATCCACCGAGGAGCTTCAGCAGACCTAGGAAAAACATACACATATCCTCAGCCCCATAAGAAAACAGGGTCTGGCCCTTGCCAGATTCCTGTGAGCAGGTCTCTCCATTGTACTTCAGGGAAGGTTTTCCTTGCAGGGTTCCAGAGTCTCTCTGCTGCTGAATGACCCTGTACATCAGTATTCAAAAAAATTTAAAGTAAAAAGAGCATGACAAAGAAAATTTGCAGGAGTTTCCTAATATTTAAGTTGATATTTGGCTCCTAACTCTGAACACACCTCACAATGCACTAACCAAATCAGTAAGTCTTAAGGATCTACATTCTATTCTATTTAAATTTAAATGAGTGCTCCTTACAAGTTCTAAAAACATTTTATTTTTTCTAAATATTAGAGCCAGCATTTCCAATTTTTGCATGCAAAAAATGCCTTAATTCAGGCCTTAAAAACAGACACATTTTGACAACATTAAACAAAGACTAAACAGAAACAAGAATTAGATGAACCAGACAAACCAGAGAGAAACCCGGGATTTCAGAGCACATCCAGATTAGAAAGATGCTTGCTTGATATTAGTCAGGGCATTTTCTGACAGAGGGACTGAAGGATGTGACTAAACAAAATCTCCCCGAGAAAATTTGCTCTCTGCAGCTGCTGGGATATTTTCCATAGTCAGATCCAACACAGGTCCCCTGCCTCAACCTCCAGGCAAAGAACAAGAAAGAAACAAAATGATAGTTCAGAAGATCATAGTTAAAACATTAAAGAAAAATCAGATCATGATAGGAAAAGCTGTAACTTTCCTAATACCTGAATCTCCTATCCATTTTCAAATTCTATAGTTGCTGTAACTGGTGGCTCAGGTTGACTATGCTGAGATTTTTCTCCTACCTCAACAGCCCCTTCATGAAAGTCCAACTTCTACAGCAAATAATCACCACGGGAGAGACAAGCACAAGCAATCACCTTCCAGTCATTTGGGGGGAAGAGCCTTTATACTAATAATATCTGATAAACCAAGTGAAAAGGAGGCAGTAGGCCCATACTGAACACAAGCAAGTTTAAGCTCTTTCAGAGTTCTAAAAGGTACAGGTTCATGTTCTTGCACTAGTCTCCCTGTATCATCCTGTCTTTCTACAACAGGAAAACGGGTAAAGCCATCATTTATTGTTTCCCCTACATTTCGAGCCTGGTCTATAGATTGTTGGAGAGGGGATTTCCCAGACTTTGAGCTATAGACTCTGCAATCAGCCTGATAAGGGAACACAGGAGCAGAGGTTTGAATGTAGGAAGGAGCTGAGGGCAGCGGAGGCCCCGCGGCTAAGGCAGCCATAGCCATGGATTTTTCATCCCCCCTGTCATCCTCAGACTCTAAGTTATCCTTGTGTTCACATCCCTCTGTTTCCAGCTCACCCTGATGCTCTTCAGACAACGATTTGTCTTCACACGGAAACATTTCTACATAAAGGTCCCTTATTTTTGACCCTATCTTTCCCATAATCTTTTACTCCCAACTACACTTTCCCCCCAAATTTTCTTTACTCACTGTGTGCACTTCACTTTGGGGAGTTCCGTCACCTTCCTTCAGTTTTAGTTTCCTCGTACTCATAATCAAGTCCTCTGTTCGGGCACCACTTGCCGCGGACCAGCGCAGCTCCTAATAACGGTGCGGAATTGAAGAAACACACTTGTCAAAACAAAAACGATGGGACCGGGAGGACTCTTCAAACTGCCTGGCACTTTCTGAGCGCCTCATAGCCCCAGTTCGCTTTATTATATAGATTTATGCAAATCAAGGACCCTGATACAAAGTTGCACATCAAAGGCTAAGACAGGAACTCTCCCAAGGCAAAAACAAGATACATTAGTGAAATTTACAAACATCTGAAATAAACAAAGAGTCAGAGGCATCAAAGCCAAATATGGAGATGGAGGGGGGAGAACTTAGCCTTTTGCTAAGCCTCAAATCTATCATGGCTTTTTGCCATTAACAGTCCACAACAATTTTCTTTCTACAATATAAAATATATGATATTTATAATAAAGCCACTAATTCATTGCTTTACTATAGTAGCTATACTTGATCATGATAAAGCTGATTCTTGCTGTGACTATCCCAATATGGCTTAAAATTATACCCTGATTTTCTTGATTTAAATGAGTAATTATATATACCACTCTTTTTTTTTTTTTTTTTAGCAATAGAGACCGAGAGAGACAGGAAATGAGAGAGATGAGGAGCATCAACTCGAAGTTGCAGTACTTTAGTTGTTTATTGATTGCTTCTCATATGTGCCTTGACTGGGGGGCTCCAGCTGAACCAGTAACCCTTTGCTCACACCAACCTTGGGCTCAGACCAACGACCTTGGGCTTCAAGCCAGTGACCATGATCCCTCGCTCAAGCTGGTGACCCCACATTCAAGCTGAATGAGCCCATGCTCAAGCCAGTGACCTTGGGGTTTGGAACCTGGGTTTTCAATGTTCCAGGTTGATGCTCTATCCACTGTGCAACCACTGGTCAGGCATATATTACTCATTTTTTGACTATATCAAAAGTTGAGTTATTTTTTTATAGAGTTCTTTTTTTTAATTTGGAAATTAAATTTAATGGGGTGACATTGATCAGTAAGAGTACACAGGTTTTAGGTAAACATTTCTATACCATTTGAACTGTTGATTGTGTTGTGTGCCCATCGCCCAAAGTCAAATCATTTTCTGTCACCATATATTTGTCCCTCTTTACTACCCTTCCGCCCTCCTTCCCCTGGTAACCACTGCTCTTTTATCTATGGGAAAATTCTGGGCAATATTTATTTACAATGTGCTTTTCACATTATTATTTCAATAATGTGAGGATGGAATTAGGGAGGACAAAAGAACCACTAAATGCCTTTGATTATCAGAATAGAAGATGTGCTTGAACTGCAGTGAAATGGAGAATGATAATGTCATTCAGTGCTGAAACTTTTCTCCTTCCTATACCTACATTATAGGAGTGTGGTTCAGAGCCTATTTTCATTAATATTTCCTAGAACGTTATTAGTTCAAGATTGTGTGTGATAGATTTTATGTAAGATTTGTGGTAGATAGTGGTATTTAAGTGAAGAAGCAACTAGCTGAGTCCCAATCAATGAACAGAATTGTGAAAAATAACAAAATAGTTTATAGTTATTATGTTTTGGAGTGGTGTATTATTCAGCAATATATAACGTAGGCGCCTTCAAATTATATTGCAGTTCCAGATACTGCAAAATAATGAAACATATTCAATCACACTGCTGCAAAAAAGATAAGTAACAATATAATAATGAGTGTAGATTAATTGTACTATCAGTAAATAAATGCAATACTAAACTGTTCAGTTTTCTTTTTTATCATCTAATTCTTATTTATTGTATAGTGGATTTGTTATGTTATGTTACATCATAGGTTTTTGGTTATAATGTGCGTGCATATAATTTTTTCTACCAGTAAGGATGTGCAATCAAAAAATTGTGTTGGGAAAAATGCACATACAAATAATAAATCTACCAATGCGTCAAGCTTTTGGGGTCAAATTGATACTTAGCAAATGGAAGAGGAGGCGGAAACTTAGTGAAACGTCCAGAACTGGCGAAATATAGGTACTTTAGCCCATTGGAAGTGAAACGATGAACCTGGATGATTCTTTGAAAGGTGGGAATCTCCTGATACCTGACAACTCTTCAGGGTCTGTATAATGTTAATTTTCACTAGCTGATTTTAACACCAAAACATGAATTAATAGTTCTGTCTTTGATAATAAAGGAATCATCAAAAGTGCACACTTTGTCAAAGATATATTTAACGACTTCAGGATGAAAGAAATAAAGTGACAATTTAACTGTGAAACCATATGTTCAGTATAAGGGTTTGATTTATCATATTCTGTCCACAAAACAAAATGCTCTGCATTAGTTAAAATTGTTGCAAATGGGATTTTATAATTAGGACCTTGGTGCATGTTGTTGCTTATTTATCTTTTCTTCCTTACAAGCAAAACTTCAGTGTTGTTTGGAGAGTCACTTTGCTCATGCAGCAGCCCAGGTGCCTCAGGATGCTAACCTCATATTCAGCTCTATGGGTGAATATTGATTAATTAATCCAGGGTGATCAAAATAACCACGTAATGGTTGGTTTAGCCATAGGCACAAATTGCAAGTTATTCCCATAAACTACCTCTTCTTTTTCTCAAAAGAATTGTGGTGCTTATCTCCCTATCTCAAAGAATATGAACAAAGACATGTGTAATTCTCCTTGCTATGATCATGATGGAAACTAGCCTTACAACTAGAGGAACACCGTGGATACCAAAGCAGAGCAATGGAAAGAGCCTGGTTCCTCAACAGCGTTGTTGAGCAACTGAGTGAACTATTTCTAAAACACATTCTATCAAAATTTTTAATGATGAAAGCTAATAAGTTTACTAATTATTTAAGTCTAATTAAATCTTGACTTATGTAAGAAAGTATGTTATTTTTAGTGACCAAACTTCTTGAAGTTATACTTATACAGATTATAAAGCTAATAATTTCAGAGGACAATGAAATGATTTTGACAAATTTATACAAAGCTGGAACCACCATGTTAATCAATATAAAGAATATTTAGATTATCGTCATATATTCCCTGTGCCCTTAGCCTAGGAAAACAGTAATCTCATTTCCATCAACATATATTTGTTTGCCAGCTCTAAAATTTCATATAAACAAAATAATAAAATATGCACTTTTGTTTCTATATACCTTTGCTCAACATTTGTGACCTCCAAATTTTTGTATTTTTTCAGCAATACATTTAATTTTATTGCTGACTTGTATTTTATTGTATAAATAGATCATAATTTATTATTCATTCTCCTTTGGTAACCTTTGAGTTCTTCCTAGGCTTTAGCTATTTTGAGTAAATCTATAAACATTCATATATATAAATATATATATGTAAGTATTATATATATAAATATAAATATATAAATATTCATATATATAAATATATATATATGTAAGTATTTTGCAGGCATGTGCTTTCATTTCTTTGGATATATACCTAGATGGTATGCATCTACCATTACAGTATCATAAAGAATAATTTTCCTACCTTAAAAGTTCCCTGTACATCACCTATTTGTATCTTCCTCTTTCCCCATTATCTTTGACAACACTGACATTTTACAGTTTCTAAATTGTCACCTTTTTCAGATTGCCATACATGTAGAATCATACAGTTTCTAGCCTTTTCAGACTGTCTCATATCATTTAGGAGATGCATTTAGGGTCCCTCCACATCTTTTTGTGGCATGATAGCTTATTTCTATTTTTTTTTTCCAGGAAATATCTTAGTATATGAATGTATTACAGTTTGCCAATTAACTTAACATCTTAGTTGTTTCCAGTTTTTGAAAATTATGAGTAAAACTGCCATAAGAATTTATTTGGAAATTTTTGTGTATGTGTTTTCAGCTCATTTGACTAAATACCTTGGAACACATTGCTGGATTGTATAGTAAGTCTGTATTTAGTATGGTAAGAAATTGTCATAAGGTAGTTCTATTTTCAGTTTTTTGAGGAACCACCATACTTTCTTCCATAATGGTTGTACTACTTTACATTCATGTAGATGGGACATAAAAGTGAGACCAAGAGACATTGATAAGAATGTGGTGGTTACGGGGGGAGGGGGAGAAGGAGAGGGAAGGGGGGGAGGGGCACAAAGAGAACTAGATAGAAGGTGACGGAGGACAATCTGACTTGGGGTGATGGATATGCAGCGTAATTGAACGACAAGATAACCTGGACATGTTATCTTTGAATATATGTATCTTGATTTACTGATGTCACCCCATTAAAAATAAATAAATAAATAAAATTATTAAAAAAAAAGAAATTGTCAAACCTTCTTAAAGTGGCTATATTATTTTTATTCCCAACAGCAATGAATGAGACTTACTATTTCTTCACATCTTCACCAGAATTTGATATTGTTAGTGTTTTGGGATTTTGGCTATTTTAATAGGGATTTAGTGTGGCATTTTATGGTTTTAATTTGTAATTTAATAATAAAAATATGGAACATCTTTTAATATGCTTAATTGTCACTATACATCTTCCTTGGTAAGGTGTCTGTTCATATCTTTTGCTCACTTTTTAATTGCATTGATAGTTTTTTTATTGTTCAGTTTTAAAAGTTCCGTGGATATTGTGGATACAACTTCTTTATCAGTTATTTTAAAATTTTGCTTAAGATTTTTTTTTTGACTCATGTTATTTAGAAGCGTATTATTTAATCTCAAAGTATTTTGGGGTTTTCCAGTTATCTTTCTGTAATTGAGTTCTGATTTCTAGTTTAATATCACTGTGGGCTAAACACGGACATTGTATGATTTCCTTTTTTTGAAAATTTAAGGTGTGTTTTATGGCCCAGAATGTGACCTATCTTGGTAAATGTTACATTTAAGTTTGAGAAGAGTATATACTCTGTTGTTTTTGGATGAACTATAAATGTCAATTAGATTCAGTTGATTAATGGTGCCGTTCAGTTTAATAAAATTTTTACTTATCTCAGTCCAATAAATCTATCAAAACTGAGAAAAGAGTGCTGACAGATTCAACTATAACAATAGGTTTAGCTATCTCTCCTTGCATTTCTGTCAGCTCTTGCTTCACCTTTGGTACTCTCTTGTTAGGCGCATTCATATTAAAGATTGTTATGGCTTCTTGGAGTGTTCACTCCTTTATCATTATGTAACGCCTGTCTTAGCCCTGATAATTTTCCTTGCTCTGAAGTCTGCTACATGGGAAATTAGTCTAGCTACAAATCTTCATATATACATATAATATATATCACTAATTATTATAACCGTTTTCTCTGCTATTCTTTATTTTATTTTTAACTTATCAGGATGACATGGTTTGCCAAACCATACAGGTTTGTTTCACTAGCACAACTCAATATATCACCATCTGTGCACTGCATGGTGCACCCCCACCCCCGCCCCAATCAAAGCCTTTTCCTGCCACCCCCCCCCCGGGTTGCCCTTCTCCTCCTACCTCCACCTTCCTTTGCCATCCTGTTGTCAGTTTCTGTGTGTTGTGTATATGGGTTTTTTGGCTAATCCCTTTACCTTCTTTCATCTAGTTCCCTCAAAAGACTATCTTTAGAGCATTTTAGTTTTACAACAAAAATTTCGTTAACTTTTTAATTTACATCCTTTTCTGTTAAAATATAAAGCCAGGGTTAAATTAAATTCTCAATGTCTAAATTAAACTAAATATAAATCTGCCATACAACCCACTGAATTTTTTTAAATTATCTCTCCCTTTTTATTTTTTATTTTTATATATTTATTTATTTTTACAGAGGCAGAGAGAGACAGGGACAGACAGACAGGAACGGAGAGAGATGAGAAGCATCAATCATTAGTTTCTCCTTGCGCGTTGCGACTTCTTAGTTGTTCATTGATTGCTTTCTCATATGTGCCTTGACCGTGGGCCTTCAGCAGACTGAGCAACCCCTTGCTGGAGCCAGCGACCTTGGGTCCAAGCCAGTGAGCCTTTTGCTCAAACCAGATGAGCCCACGCTCAAGCTGGCGACCTTGGGGTCTCAAACCTGGATCCTTCTGCATCCCAGTCCGATGCTCTATCCACTGCACCACCGCCTGGTCATGCAACCCACTGAATTTTGACAGTGTTCCTTAAAAATGCTCGTCACCTCCCATCCTTTTCCCGTTTACTAAATTCAGTCTGCCCCAGTCTTCACTTATCACATGCATTTTATTCCATCAAACATCATTTTTTCAGGCCCAACCTATTTGAATAATCAGTCATTTTGACCACACATTTCAAGGCACTATTTTTCTTTTTTTTTTGGTTAGTACTAGAATATTCCATCAAGAAAAGTTGTCTATTTCCCTAAAATGAAAGCTCAGTAAATTCAATGGCTATTATGTTAACCTCTTAGCAAAAGTATATAAAAAACTACTCATCCTGAATATAATTAACTAAAATTATAACAGAATAAATGAAACTACTACTTTCCCATTTTCTGAATGCTTACAAGAGTAGTCAAATAATCAAATTGGCTTTATATAACTTGATGGTTGCTTATCAAATACTTCATATATCAACCCCATATCAGTACAAAGAGAAAATATTCTTCTTACCTAAAAACATTAGAAGAAGCTAAAAGGAATTATTTAAGACTTTTTAGAGCTTGAAAAAGAGTTACACTTCCAATGTGTATTTAAATTATAAGTCAGTTTTTAAAACAACTTGCTTCAATTGGAGTGTGCATCATAGTTAAATGAACAGGGCTATTGCTTCATCTTTTCCAGTCAGATGTTGATTCTTTTGAATTAAGACTTTTATTAGAGATTTCTTCTTCTTTTAAATTAGGCAGAAGTTCTCCAAGACTACACAGTATTGCGGTCCTCAGTTTTTGTTCCGCCGGAGAAAACTTAAATAGTGGTGAAAGAGACGGTTTTCTTTCACCAAGAGACACGCGTAAAGATGGTTTTGTATAGTCAGTGTGCAAATCCTGAGTGTTCAAAATGTTAAGCGTATCCCCTGTCTGTGTGTTTTGAGGAGTAGGGCTCAATTCTGGTTTGTGTCTTTCAGGTGTTTCAGAATTGGAGAGGTAAGTTTCTTCCCTTTTCTTCATAAGAGATTTTTTTTAGAGCCTCAGAGCTACTGTAAATAGTTTGAAATCTAGAATCTGATTTTGGCACAGTGTGTCTTTCTCCCACATCTTGTGGGAAAATGCTACTGTGCATAGGACTATCTGGTTCTAGTTTAACGTCGGTCTTTGTACTATTGGAGCTATTAAGACTTAAATGGCCAACTTCTGGAAGAGTGTCAGGTAATATGTCAAAATCAACATCCTTAAAACTGCTGGAATTATCTCCCCTTGAGATCTGAAGAATTCCATAACATACTTTTATGCATGGAAGGAGCTTTGTAAAAAGCTTGCTAGTAATCTGATAATTTCATATACTTCCCACCTTCATTCCTACCTATCACCTCTCGCCTATTCCTTACAGCAGGAGAAAATGTCTCTATTTGGCTTGTTTCTAGAAGCTTGTTCTATAAAGCTGTATGCTCCAAATCTTGCTTGCAAAGTATTTTCTTATTTAACATATCTGACTGATACTGTGTTTGTTATTGTTTCACCTATGCGACTAGTCACCACATGTTTCTGAGGCACACACTGGAGGCAATCCAAAATAGCCTTTTCTTCAGGCAAATGAGAAGGGCTATCATTGGATACAGTGGTTGTTGAGAAACAAGTGGCCATGCTAAATTCTCTGTGATTATGCAACACAAGTGAGGATTCCTTCTCTAAGTTCCATACCCATTGGAACTGGTTCTGTTCTTCTACTATCTTCCATTTCAACAGCTTTTCTGCATCAGTTCCTAATATCACTGATCAAGTTTTCCGGAGTTCAGGGAATTTGGTTCCTTGTTAAGAATGGGTTAGAAACTAAAAAGTGAATTAGTTCCTCTAATTTTACTTCTTTTTCTGTAAAGGGCTGTGGTGAATCAGACAAAACTGTCCTTGCAAACTTTGCTGTCAGATGATCTTGCTCTTTTTGGAATGGATCATTTTTCTTTTAATGGGCAGAGGCCCTCCCAATGCACTGCTCCCTGTATTCTTTGCAATGCTTGATGATGGAGAGTCTTCCCCTTCATAGTCTGGTGCTTTTTTAGAATTTATTTCATTTTTTTCTCTAGATGTTGTCATCTTTATGTCTTTTTCAAATATTGTGACACTGCTTGTATCTAATGAAGAAGTTGGCTGCAACAGGTAAGATGCAGGGTTGTTGGCTAGGTTATATACAGTTCCCAGAACATCTCTGGTTCTTCCACAATCATTTTCTTGATTATGCTGGTTGTGCTGCTTAGGTGTATCTGGAAGTGAAGTAGGATATTGCAAAAGAATACTTCTGAGGAAGAAGTATATGCATCTTTACAGGCAGTAAGAGATCCACAGTTGGAGTCCAGCCTTTAATTAGACTGAAAGGAGACAGACCACGAAATTCTTTTCACTTTTTTTTTGTGTGTATTTCTGTTTGTTTGTTTTTTTTCTGAAGTGAGAAGCAGGGAGGCAGAGAGATACTCCTGCATGCACCTGACTGGGATCCACCCGGCATGCCCACCAGGGGGCGATGCTCTGCCCATCTGGGGTGTTGCTTCTTTGCAACTGGAGCTATTCTAGCGCCTGAGAAGAGGCCATGGAGCCATCGTCAGTGCCTGGGCCAACTTTGCTCCAATGGAGCCTTGGCTGTGGGAGGAGAAGAGAGAGACAAAGAAAAAGGAGAGAGGGAGAAGGGTGGAGAAGCAGATGTATGCTTCTCCTGTGTGCTCTGGCCGGGAATCGACCCTGGAACCTCCACACGCCAGGCCAACGCTCTACCACTGAGCCAACCGGCCAGGGCCTCTTTTCACTTTTTATGCCATTCTCCTTGTTTTTCAACACTAGAATGTGTTACAGTTGTAAGATCTTCTTTTAGTTTATGATTTATATGCTACAGGTCCGATAATCTTTCTCTCTGATATTTGGTCTCTTTTTCAAGGAAGTAAAGGTTGGCTGTCAGTCTTGCTTGGTCAGCCTGACCACATTCATATCTCATTACTTTCAAGACTTCGTGTAATAACTGAATAACTGTTAACAGGTTCAATTTCCCAGCCTCATAAATACTTCCTATGTGCAGCTGACATATTTGTCTCTCAATTTTGTTAAGTAAGAGCCTAGGAACATTGATAGCAACATAAGTACCATCTAAACTATACAGGGACTAAGGACTGAACTAACAACTTCTCTCTCTTTTCCAAAAACAGGAGCGTTTCACTCACTGAAGCCCAAGAGACCGAACCTTTTGAATTTTCTCTTGTATATATCAGTGATCATCATAAAGTTCCTTTTTTTTTTGTAAATTGGTTTTACTGTCTTATATATTCTGATCTCAAATTTCATACTTCTTTAATGATAATCGTGCATTTTCCTGATACTTTTACACAACAAAATCTTCTCTTTGTAAAATTCGTAAAAATCTGTTACATGCTACATATGGGACCTGTATGGGACCTGGCATTGCATGTGTGCAAATCTTGTGGCTTTACATTAAATGTCTCTGCAAAATGTTTGGATGAACCTTTAGAATGGGTTTTTATATATTTTATTGCAACGAATCTTGCAAAATAATACATCAGATGAATAAACTTAGGACCACCAGGAGAAAGAAATACTGAACCAACAACTTGAGGAAAGCCACCTCCACATTCAGAAGAAAAATTTTTTTAACCATTCACAGCAATGTTTCCGAAATTCAGTATCACATTTTTGGTCAAATGGAAGGCAACATAGTTTGAAACCTTGTTTGGTGAGAGACTGGTCTAGCATTTGAAACAAGAAATAAGAAAATATTTGAAAGGCATCACGGTTCATTTTGTCAAGCAGTTCATCCCAAGCGGCATGTGTGACACGATCTTTTAGCAGGCAGCGGTGGCTTGCCCGGGCTTGAAGCCCAGCATCTTCAGATACACCCAAAGGTGCTCTTTCTCCAAGGAGGTGACGCAGGACAAATGCATCTTCATGGCAGGCGATGCCACTGCACAGGAAGAAAACAAAGGCCCAGATTACTCAGAGGTCTCTCAGGCTCCTTCCCTGTGGGCTGCCTGAGGTCACAGTAGCTCCTGCACTGCCACCGCTTACTCCCCTCTAGCCCGGGGCATTAAGTCGCAGGGAAATGGAGCCTCTAACACTAGTACAGCACAGCCTCCTCAAACCCAGACTCCTGTGCTTACCCAAGAAAACTGGAGAGGGGAACCCAACAGTTAGAAATTTGGCTTCAGTAATAGTAGCTTTTAGTTGTAATCAACAGGAAATTATGTAAGGTTTAGGAAACAGTTAATGAGTACATTTGCTTTTTATTCTCTCTTGATTTATCCATTCTCTATGAAATGTGGTGAAAAGCTTATATTTCATGTATTCCCCTGGGAATTATGTGGGGAAAAACTCAGAGATTAAGACAGTCAATAGTTATATTTTCAATATACTATTCTTACACGCTATACTGTAGAATTCTTTGAGTGCTTTTTTTTTTTCCTGTCATAGGGATGCCAGCTGAACTGCTTCTCTAGCCAGGTTATCAGGCCTTGAAAACCAGACGAAACTCAGGAGTCCACAGCCCTGACTACGGAGCACTTGGACTTGATTCTAGTCCTTGAGAAAAGTAACAAGGCTAGAAATCTTATCTCAGAGGATGGAAAAACATGCCAGAGGCTACTGGAGAGTAGAATCTGGACCTGAGAAAGGTCACATAGGCACATTCATTTCCCATCCCTAACTAACCCTGGTCACCCTATAAAAGAGGCCTGAAAACTGAGGATATTAAGGCAGTTCTTTGGACCTGAAGTTCACTGCCTTCTCAGGTTGCTGGCAATTTGATTAAAGACACTCATATTCTACTTGTTCCTCATTTCTGTGTATTGGCTCTGTGGCGTTAGGCAACTCAAACCCCAACTTGCTCCAGTAACAAATTGAGTGGGAGATACAGAGAGTTGCCATATGTCCCTTGCATCCATATAAACATATCTTCCCCCTATATCAACATCACTCATAAGAATGGTACATTGTACACCAGTGATGAATCTACATTGGCGTGTCGTAGTAACCCAAAGCCCATGTATACATTAGGGTTCACTCTTGATGTTGTACCTTCAGTGAGTTTGAACAAATGAAATGATTAATGACATGTATTTAACATTAAAATCTCATACTGTACAGAGTATTTGCACTGCACTGAAAATCCTCTGTGCTCTGCGAGTTCATCTCTCTCCACCTCCCCCTGCAAACATTGATCACTTTCTTGCCTTTTCCAGAATGTTATATAATTGGAATGATACAGTATGTAGCCTTTTCAGAAAGGCTTCTTTTACTATGTAATAAACATTTAAAATCCCTCCATGTCTATCTGTGGCTTGATAAGTCAGTTCTTTTTAGCACTGAGCAATCGTGCATTGTCTATATGTGCCACAGAATATTTATCCATTCACCCACTGAAGGACATCTTGGTTACTCTTAAGTTTTTGCCATTATGAAGAAAACTGCTATTGTGTGGCAAAAATTCTCAACTCATTTTGGGTAAATACCAAGGTGTGTGATTATTGCATTGCCAGGTAAAAGTATTTTAGTTTTATACGAAACCATCATACTGTATTCCAAAGTGCTAATTCTGTTTCATATTTCTGTGTCTGTTTTTCTGTCAATACTATATTGTCTTGATTATTGTAACTTTGTAGTATAATTTGCAGTTGGGGAGTGTGGTGGTTCCAGCTCCACCCTCCTCCCATCCCAGGATTGCTGTGGCTATTTAGGGTCTTTTGTGGTTCTATGGAAATTTATTAATTTTTTTGTTCTATTTTTTTTGAGAAATGCCATTGAGATTTTGAAAAAGATTGCATTAAATCTGCAAATTGAGTTGGCTAATATGGGCATTTTAACTATGTTAATTCTTTTATAATTCGTGAACACAGAATACCTTTCCATTGCTTTATGTTTTCTTCAATTTCTTTCAATAATGTCTTGTAGTTTTCAGTGAACAGGTCCTTCACATCCTTTGTTAAGTTGATTCCTAGGCATTTTATTGTTTTTGTTGCAATTAGAATTGTTTTTTTTCTAGAATTTTATCACTAATTGATAGGAACACAATTTTAAAAAATATATTTCATTGATTTTCAGAGAGAGGCGAGAGAAAGAAAGGGAGGGAGGATCGGGAAGCATCAACTCATAATTGTTTCTCATATGTGTCTTCATTGGGCAAGCCAGGGCTTGGAACTGGTGACTTCAGCATTCCAGATTGATGCTCTATCTCCTGTGCCATCATGGGTCAAACCACAAGAGATTTTTTAAAGTTTTTTTAAAATTGATTTTAGATAGAGAGATAGGGAGAGAATATTCCACCAATTCATGCACTCACTTGTTGATTTCTGCATGTACCTTGGCTGTGGGTCAAACCCACAACTTTGACATTCTGGGACAATGCTCCAACAACTGAGCTACCCAGCCACGGTGGAACACAATGGATTTTTGTACATTGATTTTTGTATCTTGCAACATTACTGCATTTTTTTTATTATTTCTAATAGCTGTTTGATGAGTCTCAATGTTTTCTGTATAAAACTCATGTCATTTGCAAAAAATGGCAATTTTACTTCTTCTTTTTTTTTTCTTCTGAAGCTGGAAACGGGGAGAGACAGTCAGACAGACTCCCGCATGCGCCCAACCAGGATCCACCCGGCACGCCCACCAGGGGCGACGCTCTGCCCACCAGAGGGCGATGATCTGCCCCTCCAGGGCGTCACTCTGCCGTGACCAGAGCCACTCTAGCACCTGGGGCAGAGGCCAAGGAGCCATCCCCAGCACCTGGGCCATCTTTGCTCCAATGGAGCCTTGGCTGCGGGAGGGGAAGAGAGAGACAGAGAGGAAGGAGGGGGTGGGGGTGGAGAAGCAAATGGGCGCTTCTCCTATGTGCCCTGGCTGGGAATTGAACCCGGGTCTCCCTCACGCCAGGGCGACGATCTACCTCTGAGCCAACCAGCCAGGGCCGCAATTTTACTTCTTAATTCCCAATTTGGATACTTTTCATTTCTTTCTCCTGCCTGATTACTCTGGCTAGGACTTCCAGCTCTATGTTGAATAACAGTGGTGAGAGTGAGCATCCTTTCTTGTTCCTAATCTTAGAGAAAATGCTTTCAGCTTGCAACCATTTAGTATAATATATCATACATACTAGTGACAGTTTGACATAAATGGTTTCTGTTCTGTTGAAGTACTTTCCTTCTATGCCCATTCTATTGAGCATTTGAATTATAAATGATGTTATATCTTGTCAAGTGCTTTTCCTGCATTTATTGATATGGTCATATGTCTTTGCCCTTTATTTTGTTAATGTGATGTATCACATTTATTGATTTGTGCATGTTGAACCATCCTGTGCCCTTGGAATTAACCTTAATTGGTTTAATGTATTATCTTTTTAATGTATTTTATTTGGTTTGATAATACTGTGTTTAGAATTTTTTGCATATATTTTTATCATATTGACTTATAATTTTATTTCTTTGTATTATCTTTATCTGGTTTAGAATTAAGATAATGCTGGTTTTGTAAAATGAGCTTGAGAATCTTCTCTCCTCTTGGATGTTTTGTAATAGTTTGAGAAGGATATATGCTACTTATTCTTTGAATGTTTGATAAAATCTGCCTGGGAAGCCACCCAGTCCAGGAATTTTGTTTGTTGGGAGTTATTGTACTAGTGCTTCAATTTTGTTGGTTGTAATTGGTCTGTTCAGTTTTTTGTTTCTTCTTGATTTAGTTTTGAAAGAATGTATAGTGTGTTTCTAGAAACTTATCCATTTCTGCCAGACTATCTAATTTGTTGGCATATAGTTGTTTGTATGAACACTAATTTTCAAAAATGGCAACCCAATGCTGCTTTCTTGGGAATGGATTTTTTTTTCAAATAGCTCCTTTAAAATTGTTCAACCCAGAACAGAAAAATATTCACTTTGTCTAATAGAATATGATTTGGTATTCAATCAATACTAGTTATTATCTTCTTTATTATTAATTTTTGCATTAGTTTCTAGCCAGACTCAAATACTCTAAATTTTTTTGTACATCTGACCTAAACTTATTCACCATTTGGCTTTTGCTCCAATTTGCCGTTCTCCCTATAAAATTTTGTTTTATTATATTTGATATTTAATTTTGGTGTGTTTCTCATTTATTATTTTATTACTACCATTCAGAAGTTTGCTAGTAGCAATCTAGAAATTTATATAGAACAAAAGAATGGAAAAAAGCAAAGATAGTAGAGCAAATGGTTGCCAATGGTCAGGATCAGAACATGATTAGGAGATTAACAAGGAAGCAAAGAAGTCTTTAAATTGTTTTTTTCTGTACATTGTTAAAGAGAATGTTTTTCTTTTTTACAGTACCAGCAAGTGACTCAATCCTTAGTTTGTGTTTCTTCATTTTCCAGGGAACCTGGAAACAGATGATGATATTTTATAATCACTTCTCCTTTTATGTATGACTAGTTGCATCTCAAACCAACCCTAGGCATGATTTTCTGAGTTTTATTTTTCAATTTAATTAATTTTTTTCAGTGAGAGGAGTGGAGGTAGTGAAGCAGACTCTTGCATGTGCTCCAACTGGGATCCACTTGGCAACCTGGTCTAGGGCCAATGCTTAAGTATTGAGCTATTTTTAGCACTTGAGGACAATGTGCTTGGATTAACTGAGCTATTCTCGGCACCCAGGTCCAACGTTTGAACAAATTGAGCCACTGGCTGTGGGAGAGGAAGAGGGTGAGAAGGGGGAGTGGGAAGGAGTGAGAAGCAGATGGTCACTTCTCCTGTGTGCCCTAACTAGGAATCAAACCCAGGACATCCATACGCTGGGCTAATGCTTTATCCAGTGAGCCACTGGCCAGGGCCACTGGGTTTTTAATTGCTTTCAATATCTATTTCATGATTAAGTATAACTATTTAAAAAGCTTGTTGAGCTCAATATTTATTTATTCATAGTAGATTTTTTTTTCATATATTCAAGACTGTCATGTGAGAATGTGGAGATGTTTTTGATGTTAGTAGAAAGGTCTACATTCTAGAGACTTCATGTTAAGTAAGATTCTCAAGCCCTTGAGTAATGACAAGTAATTCATGATGCCTGCCTTTGATGTTATATAACTTCAAGCTTTCTCTCATCTAATCAGGAAGCTTATAAGATTTTTACTAAGTTCTGCTCAATACTGGTCTTGATGCATTAAGAATGTTTAACTAACCTGACCAGGTGGTGCCACAGTAGATAGAGCATCGACATGGGATTCTGAGAACCCAGGTTTGAAATCCTGAGGTTGCCAGTTTGGGCACTGGCTCATCTGGCTTTGGTGCAGACTCACCAGCTTGAGCATGGGATCATCAGCTTGAGCACAGGGTTGCTGACTTGAGCGTGGGATCATAGACATGACTTCATGGTTGTTGGCTTGAGCCCAAAAGTCCTTGAAGTTCAAGGTTGCTGGCTTGAGCCCAAGGTTGCTGGCTTGTGCCCAAGGCTTGAGCAAGGGGTCACTGGGTTGGCTGAAGCACCCCCCCCCAATCAAAGCACTTATGAGAAGCAATCAAGAACAATTACACTGCTGCAAGCTATGAGTTGATGCTTCTCATCTCTCTCCCTCTCAGTATGTCTATGTTTCTCTGTGTCTGTGTCTCTGTTTCTCTCTCTCACTAAAAAATAAAAAAAGGATCTTTAACTACTTTTTGGATAAATTCTAGAACCTTCCATTTCACAATCACATTTCTGAACCATGTCCATGGGTCTTTAAGTGATTTACTATATTAACATATTTTATAGGCCATATCTATTCAATCAGACTTTTGCTCACTTCCTAGGATACTGTTCAACACATGGATTAAACATATAAAATTCAATGTAAGGATTTGCTAGTGAGTACTTAAATTAATTACGGCCTACATATAAATTTCTCTTAGGGTATATAAAATTTTTATTATTGCATTTCAGAATGAATAGGAATCAGAAAGAGAAATTTCATGTCAGAAACTGAACTAATGATCCAACAATTTCTATCCAATCATGAATTTTTTGGGTATGTTTCTCCTCTTCCTCTTTTATATTTTCTGATATTTTTAAATCATTGGCAACTTTAGTCTAAACCACAACTTCTTCTTTTGAGTTATACTTTCCATTGGAAGTCTCTTAGCCTCATCAAAGTGTTTTTCTGTCTTTCTCTTCAGAGAGACAGAGAAAATAAGAGGTTTCTGGGCCTTCTGAACACAGAGAGCTCACATAATGGTGCAAGAAAGTCAACGTCAAGGTAGAGGTGAGCATTCTTTTTCTTAATTCCAGAAAGAGAAGTATATGTGTGTGATGCAATGATGAGTTATCTGGAGAGAAAAGGAAGACAATGGACAGATTGAAGGGAATAGAGGTTGGACCACCATAGCAGTCATGAGAAGCTAGAAAAAAAGAATAATTCCTTAGAGATACAAGTACTTGACAGAATAAGAAACCAAATATTAATACAGTGGTATGAAAAGTGAGAGACAAAATGTGATGTTTTGAGATAAATGGGAAATCATGGGTGAATATAATATTGAAAAAGAAAAGGAAAAGGAAGTAGAAATTATAGTTGATTAAGGATGAGTTTTGGCCAGATTATTTAGGACTTCAGAGATACAACCTGGTCATTTATTCTGAGGGAATTTCTAAACTCTCTTCTTGTTTTAGGTTTTTAATTAATCTGAGATTCTTTATCTAGTTTCTTCATTGCTCTAAGCTTTTTAGGAACTCTGGCTTCCTGATCTTTTGGTAACTGCATTTGTCTTGCCTTTCTGACAGAGAAAGCAGTACGGTGGTTTCAAGTGAAGCTCTGGTTTGTTGCTGTGATTTCTATAGCACTCCTCTGTGCTTGTTTCATTGTGAGTTGTATAGGTAAGTTCTTCACTGAGGTGCCACTCTTTTGATTCCTTTCCCTATCATGTTCTATAAAGATTCCCTAAGGTGCATTCTTCTTTACTCCATTAATATGTTAGCTGCTACTTGGAATGCCATGTTTTTCTTGATTTCTCCTTCTCCTATTTTTTCTCTTCCACCACTTCCTCCTCTTCTCTCTCTTCTTCCTCAATTTTTTGATAACTGACTGTGCTTCTAGATATATTTCACTTGGTTTTATTAGTATATTCCCAATAATGACCTCACATATAGATGTATGTTAATTGTAGTCATCCTCTAAGACATCATCTTCCACTACATGGTTCACTAGTGATCACATGCTTTCTAGTCACACAAGCCCTCTATTGAAAATAAAATTATAATTACTTTTATAATCATAATACTTTAGAATAGCTTCTTTGATTTTCTTGTGGGAGTTTTTTTAATATAAGGAGAAAAAGTATTCAAATGAAATATTGGAGATGTAAAAGAATAAAATATTTCTCTTCTGTTCCATTTGCCTCTAAATAAATATTTCAAGTATATTTTGTGAGAAATCTCACTTATTTTTCTCTCTAATTTTTTTTCTTTATTCACTGATAAGATGATTAAATATAGTTATTAAATAGTCTGGAAGGAAGTGAAAGTGACATCATGTGCCAAATGATCTGTGCTGGAAGTTCTCTTGAGACATAAATACATCTCATAGCCTTTACTAATACACAAATAATTAATGTCAAAGAATCTGCTTTAATTTTCCTGATCAAATGCAAGAGAGAAGAGGGTTTAAGAACAGTTAATTTATTAATCAAGAAGAAGCAGATATTCAGGACTCCAAGGCATAGGCAAAGAGAAAGGTAGAAAGGTTTGACAGTATTGAGCTTCAATAGAAGAAGACCAATACAGAAATGATTGAAGAATCAATTCAGGACCCAAGAGAGAACAGGTCTTGCTCAATGAGCACATCCTTGAACATAAAATTTAATGTTTATTTGAAACAAAAATGTCTCTAAATGTTTAAAGGCTCCTCTTGGTTTCTATATATTTACCCCATATGTTTATCTGTAGCTACCAGCAGTCAGAAATTTTAGAAATTTTAGAAATATAAAAACAATCTTCAGGCTTGTTTTATGATCATGAAAATTAAAGAGAGGTAGACAGCTTCTAGGTAAAAAGATATCTATATATTATTTTGTGATGGTCACTGTTCTAGGTGTTTGTGATTAACTGATGTAAGAAAGAAATAGAATCTCTGTCCTAGAATATAGAGTTGAAATTTCAACGGGAAAGAAGAAGAACAACAACAAAAGTGTATGCCTGTAAACAAACACGATAAATGAATGCAGACAAGCAGTAATTGAACATGGTCTTTATTGAGTTTGAATAGAGAAAAAATAATGGCAGTTGGAGGGAAGCCTACTTGGCACAGATTTATAGAGCATAAGGTTTTATAGCAAAAGAATGGATGGATACTAATCCTTCTTTCTTCTCTACAGTGACTTACCATTTTACATATGGCAAAACTGACAAAAGGCTGTCTGAATTACGTTCATATCATCTAAGTCTAACCTGCTTCAATGAAGGGACAAGAGTGACAGGTAAGGTGCTATAATTCTTAACCAGAGAGAGGGCAGGATTGAATTTGTTTGCTTTGTTCTATTTTTTTTTAATATAGTATTTGCTTAGACATCTTTAATATATCTGTAAACTTACATGCTCATGTTAGGCGCTAGATTTTTCCTCAAAACAATTCCTCCTCCAGACTTTTTGAGATCAATAAATGTTATCAACATACACCATGCCATCTGCTCAAGCCAATTCTGGAATTCTTCGTAAAAGTTTTGGTTTCAAATTGTCCTTACCGTTATCATTTAGATAAAATTTCTTTTTGTTATCTAAGCTTCCTAATTAATAACACCAATCTCCATTCCAAGTATCAGTCTTATTACTGGTCAATTTGGATGTTAGAACATGGCTCAAGAGGAGACTGTCCTTACTTTAAATTGTGGTGCTGGTTCCTTCATATGTGGAGAGTTGGGAGAGTTGAAATCAGATTCATGGTTTCCTTGAACTATGTATGGTGAGAAATGCCAAAGAAGGGCAAAGTGCATGTTTGTAGTGGTCTTTTTGGCCTTATTCCTTTCAAGTACAAAAATACAAATAGATGTCATACTCTTGGTATTTCAAGAACTAAATAATTCACTCCTTTGCTTTTATGGAAAAATTTATGAGAAGTAAAAAGAGGATGAATATTTCTATTTCTATGAGATGTTAGAATCTCTTTTTATTTTTTTATTTTTGTATTTGGTAAGAACATGGAACATGGAGGTGGTGAGGAATGATTTTCTTTATTCTCTTTGATATAGTGTTTTCTTGTCTCATTGAAGTTTTTTGGTCAAACAATTGTGGAGCTGGCACTTCTGGGGAGAAAAGCATAATTGTATAAATATTGTCTTTTCCTACCATTTGGAGGCACTCCTGTAACAACAATGAGAGTTTTAAAGACTACTTACTGCCTGCAAGCAGCAATGGATATTTTAGCCTTTGCCTTCAGAATGTTTCAGAATGCTCTGAAATGAATGAGACAAGATGGAGGTTAATTAAATTAACCCCACATCCATCTGGCATTTTACTCCTTAAATATATCCAACCTGATATCATAACCCTTTAAGCTGCACAATACAAATAATTCAAGTTACAGATAAGCTTATATAACAAAATTAGTTTATATAATACCATGTCAGCAAATTAAAGTGCTCAGATTTTAAGAATATCCTTTGAAATTATGATTACAATTAAAAGTTAAAAGTCCAAACACAAAATTTCCATTTTGATTGAAGTTAAAACAGAGTTGAAAGTCACATTTATCTTTCTCAATTTGTTTCCCACTCAGTCCTTGTCAGTGTTGAGACATTAGAAGCATGAGTAAAGTCAGTTTCTTCAATAAGCTTGTGCTCTGCGTACACCTGTGGTCTTTGAACTCTCTTGCTTGTCAGCCCCCATAAAGATTTTGAAAAACCATGTACCCCATTATACAATTTAATTTTACATATAAATTTTTCATCACAAAATGAAAGCAAAAGTTTTGATTTCTGGAACATAATAAATACTAACATTTAAAAACAAAACTGTTACACCTGTTTTTAAATTGTATCCTACTGATGTCTAAATACTATTACAAATTGTTATCCCACTCTCATCATGCGTATAAAAAAAAGGAGAAGAAAAACATGTATTATTTAACAGTCATGTGTCTTAGATCATTCTTTTTCCCCCTTGGACTAAATTTACACAACACTTCCCCGTCTGCCAAGATATATAAGTAAGAATGTATCTAATATTTTTATTTCCTATAAAATAGAAAACTTTAAGTGTGATAAAATTTCTTCTGAATTGACTTATTAAAATTATCAGAATACAATATTAAAAACATTACAAATTTATGATAAAATTTTATGTTATTACTAATAAAATAAACTATTGAAAATCCTTTTTTTAAAAAGAGGGAGAGAGAGAGAGAGAGAGAGAGAGAGAGAGAGAAAGGGAGAGAGATGAAAAACATCATTTTGTAGTTGTGTCATTTTAGTTGCTCATTGATTGCTTTTCATATATGCCTTGAGAAGGTTGCAGGGGTTCAAGCTGAGCCAGTGACCCCTTGATCGAGCTGGTGAGCTTGTGCTCAAGCTGGTAAATTCGGAGTTTTGGACCTGAGACCACTGTCCCAGGTGTATGCTCTATCCAGTGTACCACCACCAGTCAGGCTAGAAACTCATCTTTTAATGAGACAAAATGACTTAAAAAATACAATCAGATGTACCTACTATTGAATAGTATTATTATTAGAATGAGGTAGAATTCAACATCAATTCTATTCTTGTTTTTTACTTTAGTGACACAATCTGATAAATCTTAATTATCAAAATAAATTAATAGAATAGAAGGTGCTCTGTTAGATTGTCACCCAGTTTTTTTTAGAGTTATTTGCCAAAACCCATACAGTGATCTAGTATCAGAGGTTATTTGGGCCCTGGCCTAGTGGCTCAGTGAATAAAGCATCCTCTCTGGGTACCAAGGTCACGGGGTTTGAACCCCAGTCAGGGCGCATAGGAGAAACAGCAAATGAGTGCACAACTAAATGGAACAGTGAGTTGAAGCTTCTCTTTTTCTCCCTTTTCCTCCTCTCTCTCTTCCTCTTTCTCTCTCTCTGTCTCAAATCAATGTAAAAATTAAAAATTCTTTATTATCATCTGTTTACTGGGAATTTGGTTAGGTAATTCTTCAATGTTGTTGAGTATAAAAATAATAAATGGAATCATTTGCAAAAGGTTTGTTATTTCTCAGTCAATAGTTATTTGCTTTTTCAATTTCTGGGAATTATACCAATAAAAGGATTTTATAAGTCTTATCAAATGTATCAAGTGACTTTCTTTTGTGATAGAGACAGAGAGAGAGAGAGAGAGAGACAGAGAGAGGGACAGACAGGCAGGAAGGGAGAGAGATGAGAAGCATCAATTCTTCATTATGGCACCTTAGTTGTTCATTGATTGCTTTCTCATATGTGCCTTGACCGGGAGGCTACAGCAGAGCAAGTGACCCCTTGCTCAAGCCAGTGACCTTTGGGCTCAAGCCAGTGACCATGGAATCATGTCTATGGTCCCATGCTCAAACCAGCCACCCCATGCTCAAACTGGTGAGCCTGTGTTCAAGCCGGTGACCTCCAGGTTTCAAACCTAGGTCCTCTGCATCTCAGTCCGATGCTTTATTCACTGCGCCACCACCTGGTCAGGTTCAAGTGAGTTTTAATTATACTTCTTTGATACTTACGAAGCACCTTGATTAACTCATTATTTTTAGCACAATTGGGCGGAAAATAAAACATTGTTAATGTCATTATATCTTTTGGACAAATAACTCCATTCATCATAGCTTTCAGTAGTTGTGTCAACCTCCGAGCCAGAGATTTAGCATATTCAACATAAGAAAAATGTTCACCATACATAACTGAGAAAATCAATGCCTACCATCAAAACAGTCAGTCAAATCAGATGTTTTAAATTAAAATATGTTAATACAAACTTTGAAAAGTATTATGGGATAGGTATAGAAGGAAACGGAAGTGTGGCTTCAGCCAGGGCTGCCTGACATGGATGTGCCGTTTGTGTGACACTCAAAGGCAGGGGAGGGGCTGATAGCCAGCCTGCTTTCTGCTAAGTAAGCTGTGAGCCTTTCTCATCCTTGAGAAAGTGGTGCCTTTCTTTTCCTAATCTGCTGGCCCAGAGGGAGTACTTTTTTATAATTAGTACAGACACATTCTAGGCAAACAGAAACCTTGACTTAGGACCTGATGCAGTGGTGGGATTCAGCTGGTTCACACCAGTTCGACAGGATAGATACCTAATTTTTTGTGCAGTTCGGCAAACCGGTTGTTAAAATGGCACGTGTAATCAGAGTTCTCTCTAAGGTGGGAGCCTGGGCAGCCACCCAATGTGGAAATCATAAATTTACATTCCTTACTCTTTTTTAATGTTCATCTGCTCAGCAGCATATTCTAGCGCCCATAGTAATGTTCATTCCATCCATAGGTGAAAAAAATTTTACAGAACTATGCTTGTAATATTTATTTATTCATTTTATAAAACTCATTATACCTTTATTGTAATACTACATTTTAATTCCCTCGCATTTGTTACTTCAATAAACAAACATTTAACATAAAGAGAAAAAGTGCCAAACAACTAGGGGTAACAACTTGTATTTTTTTTTGTCAGGTATTATTTAATATTTTTTCATTAATATTTTAAAACTCTTTTTTATAATCTAGTTTTATGTACTTCTTTTATTGTTCTTATTTAAATATGTATATTAAATGCATGAAATAAAAAAAGTATTATGGAAAGCAATCTCTAATAATGAACACAATGCATAATTAAGATAAATTTCTAAAAGTAGCCAATATTAAAATGACATAGATATAGTCTATATAACTTTATTTAAATTATAGTATTATAAAAGGAAGAATAATTCTATTGATTGTTTCTTATCATTTACTATTTAATTATGTAATAATATTAAAAAATAAAATAGGCAGTGTGACGTCAGAGTAATGGCGGGGTAGGAAGCGATACCGATAAATCTCCCCCAAAACTCAACAAGATCTTCAACCAGAAACAGAAAAACCTATACTTGGAGCTTCCAGATGCTTCGCAATACACCCAAAGGTATGATTGAGTGAAAAATTGGCTAAAAATATAACCAAACCCCGAAGGAAATAGGGAGTAAGAAATGCTCCACCTTCCTCACTAACCTAAACAGGGCGGCTTTCTCTGGTAACTGTGAATATAGAAACTGAGGCGGGCAAAGGGGGTGAATACATCCAGGCCACGACACAAACGGCCGAACCAGGCTGTGGCACGGAGATCCAAGCCGAGGAAAATCTGATCCTGTGGCAACCCGGGCAATACAAGCTAACACTCGCGCCAAACCCAAACAAAGAAAGACAAGCGGCGCGGCCATTTTACCCGGTCTCCTGGTTGGTGCGCAGTTAGTGGGCGAGAGATTTCTTCCTAAGCCCCGGCAGTGGGTGCCCGTGTTGCCCCATGGAGAGGCAGGGTCAGAGGCCTTTCTGTGGGCCGAGGGCAGAGTCTCTGGGCAGCCCCAGCGCCCTGGGAAAGCCACGCACGGGAGGGAGTGAGAACTAATTCCAACGGTGGAGATTTTCCGTGCTGGAGGGTGTTTCACTCAGAGGGAAACGCGGCCGGCCTCATATCCGGGTTTGCGCGCGCAGATAAGGAGTGTGCGATTCCTCCGAGTGCCTCGGCAGTGCGCGCCCGTGTTATCGCACAGAGGGGCAGAGTCAGGGGCCTTTGTGTGGGCCAAAGCAGAATCTCGGGCCACCCCAGCGCCTTGCAAAAGCCGCGCACGGGGACGGAGCGAGACTCAATTCCAACGCTGCAACTTTTCCCTGCGGTTGGGGGTTTCACTCAGAGCGTGAGACTGCTGGCCGGATATCCTGGTCGCAGACAGTGAGTGAGATTTTCCTCCAAGCGCCCCGGAAGTGGGCGCCCGCTTGTGTTACCGGACAGAGTGGCAGAGCCAGAGGTCTTTGAGTGGGCGGAAAGCCCGCCTGATTATGCTAGCAGCTCTGACTGACTGAGCCTTACCCAGAGCCCTGTGCTGAGTGGAAATAGAGTGGGGAGTTGCCAGCTCTTTGAGCCTCCTACTATCCAGGCAGAGGCAGCAGCAAACCCATAGCTGGATTCTCAGGCTACTAATTGAGGAAGGAAAGACTAGGAGAAAGGCTCCAGGAACACGGACTCTCTCACTGGCGGAGCCTATAAATGCTAATGAGCCTCGACTGCCAACGAGACTAAAGCACAATACATGACATTGCCATAGAGACTTATCAACTGCAAACCTCCACCTGAGCGTGCCAAAGGGGCAAAACCCGGGGTACAGAGTCACCGACCAGGAAGAGGGAGAGAAAAGAAAAAGCAAGAAGATAACCTCTCAAAATCAAGAATAATCTGCAGACTTTATAACCTGTCCCATTTTATTATATTTGTTCGTTTGTTTCTCTTATCTTCATTCTTGATACTTTTTTTTTCCTCCTCCAATTTGGCCGATTAACTCTCTACCGGTCTTACTCTCTCCTCTCCTTGAACTACACTACCCATAAGTGTTACATCTCCCATTATCTTTTCTCTTCTCTTCCTTTCTCTCTATGAGGGTTGCACTCCAAAACCCTTAACTCTCTCTCTCTCTCTCTCTCCTTTCTTTTTTCTTCTTTTAGTGGTTCCCTCTTTTTTCTCTCTCTCTTTCTTTTCTCCCTCTATATTAGTTTCTTCCTTTCTCCTTTACATCTCCTCTCATTCAAACCTCAATAACAAACAAATTATCTTATCTGGGACTCAAACTTATGTTTGTGGCATTTTGGGGGGTTTTTACTTCACCTTTTTAACTGACTAGCAGTGCTCCCATCCCTGGCTCTCCATGTTATCTAGTTCTTGTTCCACTAAATACAATAGTAATTTTTTAATTTGTCCCCCCATTTTTCCGTTTTCCTCTTAATCCTCTCATCATAACTCTTAGACAACCAACACCTAAAAGCAAATCATTTTATTCTTGACTCAAATTTTTTCCTTATTTGCTTTTTGTGGGTCCATATACTCTTTTTTTTTTCTTTTCCTTTTCTTTTCTTTTTTTCTTTTTTCTTTTTTCTTTTTTTTTTCCCCTTTATTACTTTTCCCCAATTCAGGCCCTCCATCACAGGCATTGTTTGTTATAATTCACAGTCCACCACAAGATTTTCTCAAGAAAGAGGGAAGAGGAGAGGAGAGGAAAAAAGGAGGGGGGGAATAATTTCCTTTTTTTAAAAAAATTTTTATTTTATTTTATTTTTCTTTATTTCATTATTAATTTTTTTTTTAAAAAAACAACTCTTTTCGATTTTTTATTTTTTTATTATTTTTTTTAAACTTTTTATTCTTTATTAAATCTCATTAATACTATCAACAAAACCACCCTCAGATGCCATTAAGGAAGAGAAAATCGAATATCATGGATACAAAAGAAAGAGAGGTAACACAGATAGATGAGGAAAAATCTATGGAGAAAAAATTTAATATATTGGAAACCTTGGAGCTAAATGACAGAGAATTCAAGATAGAAATCCTAAAAATCCTCCGAGATATACAAGAAAACACAGAAAGGCAATTTAGGGAGCTCAGAAAACAACTCAATGAACACAAAGAATATATGTCCAAGGAAATTGAAACTATAAGAACAAATCAAACAGAGATGAAAAACTCAATTCACGAGCTGAAAAACGAAGTAACAAGCTTAGCTAATAGAACAGGTCAGATAGAAGAGAGGATTAGTGAAATAGAAGACAAGCAACTTGAGGCACAACAGAGAGAAGAAGAAAGAGACTCAAAAATTAAAAAAAATGAGATAGCCCTACAAGAATTTCTGACTCCATCAAAAAGAATAACATAAGAATAATAGGTATATCAGAGGGAGAAGAGAGAGAAAATGGAATGGAGAACATACTCAAACAAATAATAGATGAGAACTTTCCAAGCCTGTGGAAAGAACTAAAGCCTCAAGTTCAAGAAGCAAACAGAACTCCAAGTTTTCTTAACCCCAACAAACCTACTCCAAGGCATATCATAATGAAATTGACACAAACCAACAGCAAAGAAAAAATTCTCAAGGCAGCCAGGGAAAAGAAGAATACAACATATAAAGGAAGGCCCATTAGATTATCATCAGATTTCTCAGCAGAAACTCTACAAGCTAGAAGAGAGTGGACCCCAATATTTAAAGTCCTAAAAGAGAGGAAATTTCAGCCACGAATACTATACCCATCAAAGCTATCCTTCAAATATGAAGGAGAAATAAAAACATTCACAGATACAGAAAAGATGAGGGAATTTATCATCAGAAAACCCCCACTCCAGGAATTACTAAAGGTGGTTCTCCAATCAGATACAAAGAACAAAAAAAAACAGAGCCACAAGTAAAAGCTCCAAGAAGAACACAATAAAACCAAATTTAAACTGTGACAACAACAAAAAGAAAGAGGGGGAGAAGATGGAGATTAACAGTAGCAAAGGACGATGGAGTGCAAAAGTACTCACAAAATAGTTCGCTACAATGAACAGGGTAGGGACCCTTTTCATTATTCAAAGGTAACCACCATTGAAAAAACCACCACAGAAGCACATGAGATAAAAAAGATAGCAACAGTGGAAAGATGTATGGAATACAACCAAATAAAAACAAAAGATAGAAAAACAAAAGAGAAGGATCAAACAAGACACAAAACTAACAGAAAGCAAGATATAAAATGGCAATAGGGAACTCACAAGTATCAATAATTACACTAAATGTAAACGGATTAAACTCACCAATAAAAAGACACAGAGTAGCAGAATGGATTAAAAAAGAAAATCCAACTGTATGCTGCCTACAGGAAACTCATCTAAGTAACAAGGATAAAAACAAATTCAAAGTGAAAGGCTGGAAAACAATACTCCAAGCAAATAACATCCAAAACAAAGCAGGTGTAGCAATACTCATATCGGATAATGCTGACTACAAGACAGGAAAAGTACTCAGAGAAAAAAATGGCCATTTCGTAATGGCTAAGGGGACACTGAATCAAGAAGATATAACAATTCTTAATATATATGCACCAAACCAAGGAGCACCAAAATATATAAGACAGCTACTTATTGACCTTAAAACAAAAACTGACAAAAATACAATCATACTTGGAGACCTCAATACACCGCTGACGGCTCTAGATCAGTCATCCAAACAGAGAATCAACAAAGACATAGTGGCCTTAAACAAAACACTAGAGCACCTGGATATGATAGACATCTACAGGACATTTCATCCCAAAGTGACTGAGTATACATTTTTCTCCAGTGTACATGGATCATTCTCAAGAATTGACCATATGTTGGGCCACAAAAACACCATCAGCAAATTCAGAAAAATTGAAGTTGTACCAAGCATATTTTCTGATCATAAAGCCTTGAAACTAGAATTCAACTGCAAAAAAGAGGAAAAAAATCCCACAAAAATGTGGAAACTAAACAACATACTTTTAAAAAATGAATGGGTCAAAGAAGAAATAAGTGCAGAGATCAAAAGATATATACAGACTAATGAAAATGACAATACGACATATCAGAATCTATGGGATGCAGCAAAAGCAGTGATAAGAGGGAAGTTCATATCACTTCAGGCATATATGAACAAACAAGAGAGAGCCCAAGTGAACCACTTAACTTCCCACCTTAAGGAACTAGAAAAAGAAGAACAAAGACAACCCAAAACCAGCCGAAGAAAGGAGATAATAAAAATCAGAGCAGAAATAAATGAATTAGAGAACAGTAAAACTATAGAAAAAATTAATAGAACAAGGAGCTGGTTCTTTGAAAAGATCAACAAAATTGACAAACCCTTGGCAAGACTTACCAAGGAAAAAAGAGAAAGAACTCATATAAACAAAATCCAAAATGAAAGAGCAGAAATCACCACGGACACCGTAGATATACAAAGAATTATTGTAGAATACTATGAAAAACTTTATGCCACTAAATTCAACAACCTAGAAGAAATGGATAAATTCCTAGAAAAATACAACCTTCCTAGACTGAGTCAAGAAGAAGCAGAAAGCCTAAACAGACCTATCAGTAGAGAAGAAATAGAAAAAACCATTAAAAACCTCCCCAAAAATAAAAGTCCAGGCCCTGACGGCTATACCAGCGAATTTTATGAAACATTCAAAGAAGACTTGGTTCCTATTCTACTCAAAGTCTTCCAAAAAATTGAAGAAGAAGCAATACTTCCAAACACATTTTATGAGGCCAACATAACCCTCATACCAAAACCAGGCAAGGATGGCACAAAAAAAAGACAACTACAGACCAATATCTCTAATGAATACAGATGCTAAAATACTAAACAAAATACTAGCAAATCGAATACAACAACATATTAAAAAAATAATACATCATGATCAAGTGGGATTCATCCCAGAATCTCAAGGATGGTTCAACATACGTAAAACGGTTAATGTAATACACCATATCAACAAAACAAAGAACAAAAACCACATGATCTTATCAATAGACGCAGAAAAGGCTTTCGATAAAATACAACACAATTTTATGTTTAAGACTCTCAACAAAATGGGTATAGAAGGAAAATATCTCAACATGATAAAGGCCATATATGATAAACCATTGGCTAACATCATATTAAATGGCACTAAACTGAAGGCTTTCCCCCTTAAATCAGGAACAAGACAGGGTTGTCCACTCTCTCCACTCTTATTTAATGTGGTACTAGAGGTTCTAGCCAGAGCAATCAGACAAGACAAAGAAATAAAAGGCATCCATATTGGAAAAGAAGAAGTAAAGGTATCACTTTTTGCAGATGATATGATCCTATACATCGAAAACCCCAAAGAATCCACAAAAAGACTACTAGAAACAATAAGCCAATACAGTAAGGTCGCAGGATACAAAATTAACATACAGAAGTCAATAGCCTTTCTATATGCCAACAATGAAACAACTGAGAATGAACTCAAAAGAATAATCCCCTTCACGATTGCAACAAAAAAAATAAAATACTTAGGAATAAACATAACAAAGAATGTAAAGGACTTATATAATGAAAACTATAAACCATTGTTAAGGGAAATCGAAAAAGATATAATGAGATGGAAGAATATACCTTGTTCTTGGCTAGGAAGAATAAATATAATCAAGATGGCTATATTACCCAAAGCAATATACAAATTTAATGCAATTCCCATCAAACTTCCAATGACATTTTTTAAAGAAATAGAGCAAAAAATCATCAGATTTATATGGAACTATAAAAAACCCCGAATAGCCAAAGCAATCCTAAAGAAAAAGAATGAAGCTGGGGGCATATCAATACCTGACTTCAAACTCTATTATAGGGCCACGACAATCAAAACAGCATGGTATTGGCAGAAAAATAGACACTCAGACCAATGGAACAGAATAGAAAGTCCAGAAATAAAACCACATATATATAGTCAAATAATTTTTGATAAAGGGGCCAACAACACACAATGGAGAAAAGAAAGCCTCTTCAATAAATGGTGCTGGGAAAACTGGAAAGCCACATGCAAAAGAATGAAACTGGACTACAGTCTCTCCCCCTGTACAAAAATTAACTCAAAATGGATCAAAGATCTAAACATAAGACCTGAAACAATTAAGTACATAGAAGAAGACATAGGTACTCAACTCAGGGACCTGGGTTTTAAAGAGCATTTTATGAATTTGACTCCAATGGCAAGAGAAGTGAAGGCAAAAATTAATGAATGGGACTACATCAGACTAAGAAGTTTTTGCTCAGCAAGAGAAACTGATAACAAAATAAACAGAAAGCCAACTAAATGGGAAATGATTTTTTCAAACAACAGCTCAGATAAGGGCCTAATATCCAAAATATACAAAGAACTCATAAAACTCAACAACAAACAAACAAACAATCCAATAAAAAAATGGGAAGAGGATATGAATAGACACTTCTCCCAGGAAGAAATACAAATGGCCAACAGATATATGAAAAGATGCTCATCTTTGTTAGCTATTAGAGAAATGCAAATCAAAACGGCAATGAGATACCACCTCACACCTGTTCGATTAGCTGTTATTAGCAAGTCAGGTAATAGCAAATGTTGGAGAGGCTGTGGAGAAAAAGGAACCCTCATACACTGTTGGTGGGAATGTAAAGTAGTACAACCATTATGGAAGAAAGTATGGTGGTTCCTCAAAAAACTGAAAATAGAACTACCTTATGACCCAGCAATCCCTCTACTGGGTATATATCCCAAAAACTCAGAAACATTGATACGTAAAGACACATGCAGCCCCATGTTTATTGCAGCATTGTTCACAGTGGCCAGGACATGGAAACAACCAAAAAGCCCATCAATAGATGACTGGATAAAGAAGATGTGGCACATATACACTATGGAATACTACTCAGCCATAAGAAATGATGACATCGGAACATTTACAGCAAAATGGTGGGATCTTGATAACATGATACGAAGCGAAATAAGTAAATCAGAAAAAAACAGGAACTGTATTATTCCATACGTAGGTGGACATAATAGTGAAACTAAGAGACATTGATAAGAGTGTGGTGGTTACGGGGGGGAGGGGGGAATGGGAGAGGGATAGGGGGTGGGGAGGGGCACAAAGAAAACAAGATAGAAGGTGACAGAGGACAATCTGACTTTGGGTGGTGGGTATGCAACATAATTGAACGACAAGATAACCTGGACTTGTTATCTTTGAATATATGTATCCTGATTTATTGATGTCACCCCATTAAAAAAATAAAATTATAAAAAAAATAAAAATAAAAAATAAAATAGAGTTACATATAACAACTTGAATGAATCTTAACAATGTGGAATAAAAAATTAAGCCAAAAAGACCACATATATTATAATACTTTTTAAAAGATTTAAAACTCAACAAATCAATGCAACTTTTTATTTAGGTACACATGTCTATGTGCCAAACTTATATATGTATATACACATATATAATCAAAATATGTCAGTGAGTTTATATATAGTTGGCTAGAGACTTTTTTAATTCTAGGAGAGTGGCCAACTGGTGTTTTTAAGAGGAAAAGAGAGAAAACTGGTAAATTTTAAAACTCTTACGTGCTTAATGCTGTGTAAAAATTAGTAATAGGTAACATTTATGAGATATTTTCCATGTTAAGAACCTTTTAAAATACTTGGTACATATATGATTCAGTTTTTCTTTGAGTTTGGCACTGTTGTTATTTCCATTTTAAATTGAAATAAGTAAGGCTCAGGGAAGTTATGTAATTTTCCCAAAGGCATACATAATAAATGGTGGAGCTAGAATTCTAATAAAGCATAATTCTAATTCTCATAATCACAATGTGAATAATCAGCATTTTCATTTTAAAAACCTGAGGCTTGAGGCTTGTCCAAGATTATTAAGTAGATCTGGCATTCCAGAAACATTTTTATTAGTCATTTGTTACTTTAATAGAACTTGGTATATCTTATATATAAGGAACATAAAGAACAGGAAAAAAACCATTGATAGTAATTTTTAGCAAAAAAAATTACAGAAGAATTCTGCAAGTAAACCTTGGTAAATATTGAGGACTTAATGTTAAGGAATGTTTATTTAAAAGCAATTCTATAGCCTCAAATTATATAATTTAAGGAACAGTAAATACATGAATTAAAAAACCCATCTCTGGAAAACAACCTCAGATCCTTTGAATTTCACATGTACAGAACTTGCCTCTTTAATCTTATTTGTCCTGTCTTGCACTCACTCTTCTCTTTCATAGGGAAAAACTGGGGATGCTGCCCAGGTACTTGGAAATTTTTTGGTTCCAGCTGCTACTTCGTTTCTACTGAAGAGAATATTTGGAGTGACAATGAGGAGATCTGTGTTCACATGGGGGCTCATTTGGTGGTGATCAACTCAAAAGCTGAACAGGTACTTCTGTTTTCTTTATTTTTCTTTTTCATTAAAATTTTAATTAGCCTGCCTAGTGGTGGTGCAGTGGATAGAACATTGACCTGGGATGTTGAGGCCTCAGGTTCAAAACCCCAAGGTTGCCAGCTTGAGTCTGGGTTCATCAGGCTTGAATGCAGTCTTACCAGCTTGAGCGTGGGGTCATCAACCTGATCCCATGGTTGCAAATTTGAGCCCCAAAGTCCCTGGCTTGAACTCAAGATTGCTGGCTTGAGCAAGGGGTTGCTGGTTCAGCTGGAGTCCCCCAGGTCAAGGCACGCATAAAAAGTAATCAATGAACAACTAAAGTGCCACAACTACGAGTTCGTGCTTCTCATTTCTCTCCTTCCTTGTACTTCTCTCTCTAGTAAATAAATAAATGAAATTTTAACTTAAAACAAAATTTGTCATTGTAACTGTTTTTAAGTGTACAGTTTAGTAGTTAACTATCCTCCATTGTTATGAAAAATCTCTACGATTTTTTCATCTTGCAAAACTGAAACTCTATACCCACTGAACAACAACTGCTTATTTCCCCTTCCCTCCAGTGTCTGGCAACCACCCTCTGTTTCTGGAGTTTGAGTACTTTAGATACCTTGTATAAGTAGAATCATATGCCTTTGTGTTATATACCACATAGTTATTCATTCAAACATGATATTTGAAATGTTTCCACCTCTTGGTCAATGTGCATAACACTGTAATGAACATCAGTGTGCAAATATCTCTTTGATACTGTGCTTTCAATTACTTAGAATATATACCTATAAGTAGGATTGCTGGATCATATAGTAATTCTAATTTTAATTTTCTGAGGAACCACCAATTGTTTTACATTGTGGCTGCACTATTTTATACTCTTGCAAAGAGCACACAGGGTTCTAGTTTCTCCAAATCCTTGACAACACTTGATATTTTCTGTTTCTTCATTTTATTTTTTTAAATAATTTTTTAAAATTATGTTTTAGAAAAGGATTTTATTTATTGATTTTTTAAGAGAGAGAAGGTGGAGAAGAGTGGGAAGCATTAACTCATAGTGGTTGCTTCTTGTATGTGCCTTGACTGGGCAAGCCTGGGGTTTCAAACTGGCGATCTCAGAATTCTAAGTCTACGCTTTACCCACTGTGCCACAACAGGTCGGGCTCTTTTTCTTTATTTTGATAGTGGCCATCCTAAAGGGTGCGAGATGCTATTTCATTATGGTTTTGATTTGCATTTTTCTAATGACTAGCAATGTTAAGCACCTTCTTATATAGTTATTGGTCATTTGTGTACTTCTTTGGAGAAATGTCTATTTAAGTCCTTTGCCCATTTAAAAAATACTTTTTTTATTGAGGTATAATTGACACATAACATTAGTTTCACGTGTACGACATCATGATTCAATATTTGTATATATTGCAAAATAATCACAATTTAACATCCATTTGTAATTACCATATGTAATTACAGAATATTCAAGTCCTTCACTCATTTTATAAAATTAGAATTTTTTGTTATTGAATTTTAGAAGCTTTTATATAGTCTAGATATTAACTGATTATCAGATATATGATTGGAAAAAATTTTTTCCACTCTGTTGATTTTTTCCTTTGATGCACAAAGTTTTTAATTTTGATATAGTTACACTTATCAATTTTTTCTCTGTTGTTTGTGCTTTTGGTGTTATAGTCAATAAATTATTGTCATAACCAATGTCATAAAGCTTTTCTTTTGTGTTTTTGATAGGGATAGCATTGAATCTATAGATTATTTTGTGCAGTATGAATGGTTTAACAACATTGTCTTCCCATGCATAGATATAGGATGTCTTTCCATTTATTTTAAAAATGGTTTGTAGTATAGTTAGTTTATAAGTTTTTAGCTTCCTTGGATAAATTTATTTCTAAGTATTTTATTCTTTTTTGGAAGGTATTTTATTCTTTTTATGGATAGCTAGATCACATGGAAGCTCAATTTCTAACTTATTGAGTAACCTGCATAGTGTTTTTCCTAATGGTTGTACCAATCAATTTACATTCCCATCATCAGTGTCCAAGGGTGCCTTTTCTTTACATCTTCAACAACATTTATTATCTCTTGTCTTTTGATATTAGCCATTTTAACAGGTGTGAGGTAGTATCTCATTTGGTTTTGATTTGCAGTTCTTTATGATTAGTATGTTGAGCTTCTTAGAATATACTTATTGGCTATGCTATTTGTATGTATTTTTGGAAAAATACCTATTTATGTCCTTACTTCATTTCTAAATTGAATGATCTGCATTTATGTTTTATTTACTTTTTATTGTTGAGTTGTATAAATTTCTTATATATTTTGGATAATAAATCCTTATCTGGTAGCTGGTTTTTAAGTACAAGATGGGGCAAAAATAGCTTTCTAGTTGTTCATATGGAAAATAATATAATTAATAAATAATACAAGAATAAATTGTTATGTACTCAAAACTGTAAACTGACTTTGCCTTGCAATGTATATTCTCTTGTTCCATTGGTTGCATTTTCACTTGTTGACAGATTTTTTAAATTGTGCAGAAATTTTGGCTTGATATAAAACCACTTATTTTTGCTTTTGGTGTCTTATTCAAAAATCGCTGTCAAGACCAATGTCACAAACCTTTTCCGCTAAGAGTTTTATAGTTTTAGTTTCTTACATATGTCTTTAAACAGTTTGAAGTTAATTTTTGAGACTGGTGTAAGGTAGTGGTCCACTTTCATTCTTTTGCATGTGACTATCTAGTTTTCCCAAAACCATTTATTGAAAAGATTATTTCTTCCCCATTGAGTATTCTTGGCTCCCTTGTCAAATATTAGTTGATCATGTATGCATAAGTTTATTTCTGGGCTCTCTATTCTGTTCCACTGGTCAATGTGTCTACTATCATGCTGGAACCATGCTGATTGTTTTTTAAAATTTTATTTATAACATTAAATTTAATGGGGTGACACTGATCAATAAGAGTACTTAGGTTTCAGGTAAATGTTTTTTTAAAGCATTTGAACTGTTGATTGTCAATAATGTAGTAATAACTATGTATGGTGCCAAGTGGGTACTGGAAATATCCAGGGGGAAATGATTTCACACTGTTTTAATATTATTTTCTGTTAATTTCAGGTATATATCATAGTGGTTAGACAATCATATCCTTTACAAAAATTTCCCCCATATAATATGTATATTGCTTTGTGTGCTCATCACCCAAAGTCAAATCATTTTCTGTCACCATATACCATATTTTACCTGCTTTACTCTTTAGTATTTCTTCACTTCCTTTTCTCTGGTAACCAACATATTGTGGTCTGTGATAATAAGTTTCAGTTTTTCTTTTTTATTTTTAGCAAGGGAGAGAGACAGACAGGATGGGAGAGAGATGAGATGCATCAACTCATAGTTGCAGCACTTTAGTTGTTGTTCATTGCTTGCTTCTCACATGTGCCTTGACCAGTGGGGTCCAGCCAAGCCAGGGAGCCCTTGCTCAAGCCAGCAACCTTGGGTTTCAAGCCAGTGACCATGGGATCATGTCAATGATTTCATGCTCAAGCCTGCAATCCTGTGCTCAACTCAAGCTGGTGAGCCTATGGTCAAGCCAGTGACCTCAGGGTTTTGAACCTGGGTCCTCATCATCCCAGGTCAATGCTTTATCCACTGTACCACCACCTGGTTAAGCTCATTATAGTTTTGATTTGAAAGAATATATAAAGAACTAATACATCTCAATACCAAACAATCCAGTTAAAAAATGTGCAGAGGACCTGAATAGACATTTCTCCTAAGAAGACATTAAATGGCCAATAGATATATGAAAAGATGCTCAACTTCACTAGTTATTAGGGATACATTGCTCTTTAGATTCCACATATAAGTGAAATGACACTGTATTTGTCTTTCTCTGACTTATTTGACTTAGCATAATATCCTCTAGGTCCATTCATGCTGTCACAAATGGTAAGATTTTGGCCCTTTTGGCTCGGTGGATAAAGTGTCAGCCCAGCATATGGATGTCCTGGGTTCAACTCCCAGTCAGGGCGTACAAGATAAGCAACCATCTGCTTCTCTCCATCTCCCCCTCCTTTCCCCTTCTCTCTCTTTTCTGCTCCCACAGCCAGTGGCTGTGTTGGTTTGAGCATCAGCCCCCGGGGGTTGAGGATAGCTCAGTTGGCCCGAGCTTGTCAGCCTCAGGTGCTAAAAGTAACTCGGTTGATTTGAACATTGGTCCCAGACTGGGGTTGCCGAGTGGATCCTGATGGGGGCAAATGTGGGAGTCTGTCTCTCTATCTCTCCTCCTCTCACTTAAAAAAATTGCTGTACACACACACATACACACACATAATTGTAATTGTCATGGACTGAATTATGTTCTCAAATTCACATGTTGAAGTGCTAACTCCTAATGTGACTATACTTGCAGATAGGAACACATACACTACATTTCTAAAAGTAATGAATTTATTTGAAAACATCGTATCAAGTTTAAATCTCAGTGAACAAAACCATGTTTTTATTAGATGTTGATTTTTTGCAAAGAGCCTCGACTTACAAACTTCAATGATAAAATAATTTAAGGTAAAAGGTATTTGCTTTTAATAATAAAGTACTGTGGCAGTCAGTCCATGATGTTTCTTGTCTTTTAATTAGTCTTCAGAATTAGTATTTTAAAAAATTGCTCCTTTTATTCAAAACTTGTGCTATTCACTGAAATAGAGGCATAGAAAAGATTTTCTCTGCGTAGATTAGTGCATACACACAATATGTGTCTAAGATGACACAAAAGGATCAAATATCTGAGAGATAGGGGCATTTGTGATTACAGGTTGTTTGAAATGAAGGAAATCACTAAGATTGTATTAGCAAAAACCCAAGGAAAATCAATCTTGGGCAATGAGTACCAACCTATTTTATAATAATTAATTAAAAGTCTGAGCTTTTGCAAAGGATGCCATTTTAAACCTAACCTGCCACCACACTTCTTTGATGTAGACAGGAATATTTCACTGGAGCAGAAACTAAGAAACATAACTCCATCATAACTGTGTAGTTAAGCAAGGAACTTAACTACATTGTCAACCAAATGCATGTTATACTTTTTTTTTTTCATGGAAAGTCCCCTGTTCAGATAGCCAAAATGTGCAGGAAAATGATACATTTAGAAGCCTGGAAAAAAAAAATCTGTGGTTCAGTACATGAAAGTTTCATGTGCAAAAATTGTGAATGTTATAATTATTATAGGAAATTATAATGTCTGACATGTTATAAACATGACCTGCCACTACTTTTAAATCACAAAAACATCATCACATCAAAAAGGTACATATTCTTGTTTACTAAAATTTGAATCAGGCCATCTGTGAACAAGGGACAGATTATCTCTCTTCTTTTAAAATTCTTTAATATCGAACTACAGATATACTTAAGCTGCATGGTAATACCAAAAAAGGTAGCGGTGTTTGCTTTTTAAAAACATTGAAATATATAAAATGCCTAGACAGATAACAGTACTATTCCATGATGAGCAGGATTTTTTAAAAACAGAAATTAATGCCTTGGCCAGACAGCTTGGTTGGTTAGAACATGATCCCGAAGTACAGAGGTTGCTAGTTTGATCCTTGGTCAGGGCACATACAGGAACAAACTGATGTTTCTGTCTCTCTCTCTGTCTCTCAAATCAATTAAACAAACAAACAGAAATTAATATCAGGGACATTTTTGTATTCTATAAGACCCTTGGCTGAGGAGCAGCTTCCTCCTCCAGACTGTTTGCTTTATGTTAGAGAATATCAGGACAATCCACAGGAAATTTATTTACTTATTTATTTATTTATTTTTATGTGAGAGGAGGGGAGATAGAAAGACTCCCACATGTGCCCTGGCCAGGATCGACCCAGCAACCTCTATCTGGGGCTGATTCTCAAATCAACAGAGCTATCCTCAGCACCTTGGGTGATGCTCCAACCTATCCAGCCACTGGCTGTGGGAGGGGGAGAGAAAGAAGAGGGAAAGGGAGGGGAAGAGAAGCAGATGGTCACCTCTACTGTGTGGCCTGACCGGGGATCAAACCTGGGAGGTCCATATGCCCTGCTGACACTCTATCCACTGAGCTAACCAGCCAGGGCCAGGAAATTCTTAAACCTGCACATTCAATTCAAAATTAATTGCACCTTATCTCAATAGGAAAACAATCTAGATAGGTTAAAAAATATAGAGGCCCAGATGGAAAAATGAGACTGATATTTATTTTTTATTTTGAAATTAAATTTAATGGGGTGACACTGATCAATAAGAATACATAGGTTTCAGCCTGACCTGTGGTGGCGCAGTGGATAAAGCATCAACCTGGAACACTGAGGTTGCCGGTTCAAAACCCTGGGCTTGCCCGGTCAAGGCACATATGGGAGTTGATGCTTCCTGCTCCTCCCCCCTTCTCTCTCTCTCTCTCTCTCTCTCTTTCTCTTTCTTCTCTCTGTCTCTGTTCTCTAAAATTAATAAATAAAAATAATTTTTTAAAAAAAGGTGAAGAATACATAGGTTTCAGGTGAACATCTCTATGGCATTTGAACTGTTGATTGCATGTGTGCCCATCACCCAAGTCAAATCATTTTCCACCTCCTTATATTTGTCTTTCTTTACTCCCCTGTCTCCCAGCCCCTTCCCCAGGTAACCACTTGTTTTTTGTCTGTGCCCATGAGATTAATAATTCTTTAAGAAATAATCACTACAGTTATAATCTAATAAACACTGCTTTATGTTTAACTTTTTTATTATTAATTTTAATTTATTGTGTTAACATGGATTCAAGTGTCCCACTGAATATAACACCCTCACCCCCATCCCCATGTTTCTATATCCTTTTTGTCCCTCTCATCCTAACTCCTTCCCCACTTCCCTCTGGGACCTGCTGTCCTGCTATCTGTATCTCTGTGTTATGTATATATAATTTCACTAATCCCTTTACCTTCTCTGATCCTCCTTCTGTCTGACAGCTGTCCCTCTGGTCCCTGTGACCCCACCTCTGCCTCTATTCTATTCCTCGGTTCACTTTGTATGTTTGACTTTTAAAAGTAATTTACTACTTCCTAAAGAATTACTACTTAGGAGAGTAGAAAACAAATTTGAGTTTTGATAACTCAAATGCAATTTCACTGATAAACAAAGAGAAATAAGAAGGAAACACATCTGAACTTATAAAATTTACAAAATGATCGAAAGCACAAAAACTGATGTACATTTAAAAAGAATTATGTCTCTTGGTGAAGAAAATAAATTCTGCCTGAGACGGAATTAACTCCCACCTTCTTATAACGATGTTGGTGTTTTTGCTCTGTTCTCTTATTCGGTGAGCTGTCATGATACCGTTCCTCAGACTTAGCATTTTATTTTCTTGTTAGAGCTATAAAGAAGCCTTACTCTATTCAATCTTGAAATTTCAGTCTATGACTTCTTTTTCTTTATGCAGAATTTCATTGTTCAGGAGCTGAATCAATCATTTTCTTATTTTCTGGGACTCTCAGATCCACAAAAGAATGACAAGTGGCAATGGATTGATCAGACATCCTACACAGAGAATGTCAAGTGAGTACGGATTCACATTAATGAACCACAGGGCCTTGTTTACATAAAAATGTAGGACACTTTTGTTAGCAATGATTTTTAATGCTAATACTGATAATTATAAGAATTATAACAGATTGTAACAATAAGCTCTAAGTGCATGCATCATGACAATTAAACTTCATGAAAACTTTTTTTTCATTTTTAAATAATTTTTTTCTATTATACTTACCATACATTATTATATTAGTTTCAAGTGTACATTCCAGTGATTAGACATTATAGAACTTACTAAATGATCATCCTGATAAATTTTGCACCCATCTGACACCATACATAGTTATTAGACTATTATTGACTATATTCCCTGTGCTGCACTTTGCATCCCCATTACTGTTCTGTAACAACCAATTTGTACTTCTTAGTCCTTTCACCTTTTCATGAAAACCTTTTTAAAACTCATGTTACTGATGGAAAACGGGATAACTTTCCTGAAGTCAATAACCAGTAAGATGAGAAATAGGGTCTCAACTTCATGTCTAATCCAAAGATAGCACTCTTAATCATTACAGTTTGCTGCTCTAAACATATGTAGACACTTCAATTTAATTTTACTCCAATTAATAATACTTAAATGATCAGTGTCAGAAGTGTGTTAAATTCTAATAGGATAATAATGTAATATGTAATACTATTTATTTGTGACTTTGAAAAAAATCCAGAATTTAATTATACATTATCTTATGTGATTCACACATAATCTTATGAGCTATTTGGGGACCTGAATACAATTCTTGTATTTATAGATGAAGAATCAAATTCCAAAGGAGAATAGATTATTTACTTAAGATTAAAATGAATCAGCAATAAAACTAGGTCTTTTCATTCCAAAACCAAAGTCCCATCCTCCCACCCTCTCACCCCTACCACAGGTTATATTTCTTATAGGCAGATAACTTCTTATGACCAGACTGAGCTCCACGAGAACACAGGAATTTAGGAAGGTGGTGAGAGTACATGAATTAAAGAGGAACCCTCTTTATTACATGCCACTAAGAAAAGGATTGCTTAACAATCCAGATCAGGGTAACGATCTTCATAGAGGAAGAAATAAAGATCAGATTTTAGGGAAAAGGTCCAATATTACTATATTTCATAAAAATTTTTCTAGGAGAATGTTAGAGGAGCAATTATAAAAGTGTGTGTTTACACGTGGAGCTTTTGAGGAGGGCAGTGTGAAAAAGAGGAGAGCAATTATTGAGTATTCACCCTGACCCCCATTCTCTCACCCTGAACCTCATTTTTTTCAACCTCCAACCGTATATACTTTCTAACCAATCACTATGCATTTATTGAAGTGTTTTTTTATCCTTTGTTTCTCTTTAGATTATGGCACCGGAATGAGCCCAATTTTAAAACAGAAAAATGTGCTTCAATAGTTTTCTGGGATGGAGAATGGGGCTGGAATAATGTTCATTGTGATTCTAAAAGATATTCAATATGTGAGATGAAGAAGATTTATCTATGAGTAGAACTTGATTCATTGTCACGTTTAAAATGGAGACCTGTCATAAAATGATAATTTCCTTTTATAATGTATGTGTAAATCTTATCACAGAGGTTCAGAGAACTATCCAGGTGCCTTACTCCACTTCATTTCTTCATCTCAAACTACACACTTGGAATCATTTTCCTTCTCTCTGTATAACAATCTATATTTTCATTTGTATCAGTCTTCTGAAGGCAAAGTTTCTCAATGCTATTTTCCTGAAAATATTTTTACTCTACACTTATTCTTTAAAAAATAAACAGCAGCATGTACTTATTTTATTCTAACATAATAAAATGCATAAAAAGAAACAGCTTTTATTTTTGTTTGCAATCTATAAAATTGGGTTCTTTGGCTGATGTAAAATACCAATAACGACCTGAGGCCCATGCTACCTTCTAAAAATGTCACACAGTGTACCTTCTTCATAAACGTGTCAATGTTACAGCACATTTCAGACTTGTTCAAAACTGACTCAAGGAGCAACTGCTTGCCCTCGGACAAGTGGTTTCCTGGCCCACAGCTTTGACTATTGGGAAGTAGCCACGGGGCAAGGCAGTGCAGCCAGATAGAAGGGATGTTTTTATTAGAGGCAAAATACCCAAATGTTTCTCTGGTATCCACTTTCAGTTTTGTACATGATTTTCTAACCTTAATTTCTTTTATCTTAAGGGGCTAATTTTGATTGACTTGTTGAGAATGGTGTGCATTATCTACATAAGTAATGAAAGAAAAGATCTCTGTGGATACATGTAACTTGTGATAGGTCTACAGATGACGAAGTGAACAGGATAATGAAGAAGTCAGCTACAGTCCATCTATGTAAAGGTCATGCTGGTTTCATTGTACACCTTGAAAACTTTCTCAATGGCACTGACGTAGGCAGCTGTTCTCAGGTCCTCCGCCCTTGGCCCAGCAGTGCCGCAGAGCTGGCTGCCTCCAAGCCCAGGCGACCAGCTGGGAGTGGCACCTGACTGTGCAGTGGAGGAGAGGAGCTTTCGGAGGCCCAGACCTTGGGAGGGAAGCAGGGCCTGGCCTCCACTTCTGCCTATATTTACTCTTTTTTTTTTTTTTTTTGTATTTTCTGAAGTTAGAAGCAGGAAGGCAGTCAGGCAGACTCCAGCATGCGCTCAACCGGTATCTACCCGGCATGCCCACCAGGGGGCAATGCTCGGCCCCTCCGGGGCATAGCTCCACTGTGGCAGGAACCATTCTAGTGCCTGAGACGGAGACCATGGAGCCCTGCTCAGCGCCGGAGCCAACTTTGCTCCCATGGAGCCTTGGCTTTGGGAAGGGAAGAGAGAGACAGAGAGGAAGGAGAAGGGGAAGGGTGGAGAAGCAGATGGGTGCTTCTCCTGTGTGCCCTGATGGGGAATCAAACCTGGGACTTCCACACACGGGGCCGATGCTCTACCGCTGAGCCGGCCAGGGCATATATTCACTCTTGAAGATAATGTTTGCAGGGTATAGAGCTCTGTGTTGGTAATTTTCTTTCAGCTCAGAGAAATTATTATTCAACACCTCTGGCTTTCATAATTGTGCTTAAGAGGTTAGCAATTTAAATTTTGCTGCTTTGAAGGTAATTTCCTTTTTGGGGATCATTTTTAGACATTCTCTTTGTCCTTTTTCTTCTTCAGTTTTATCATGACTTGTCTAGGTAAAGATTTCCTCCCTCTACCACTTTCTCCTTCCTTTCTTTTCTTCTTTTTCCCTCTCTTCTCACCCTTCTTCCACTTCACTTTGCTAACTTTTCTTTCCTTTTCTCCTCCTCTTTCTTCTTACCATTCTGTTCTAGCTTGGATTCTATAGTCTTTTTAAAAATGTTAATTGATGTACATCTTTAGTTTTAGAAAATCTTCAGCCATTGTTCCACTAATTCTCTTTCTCTGTCATTTCATTTATATATCTTTTATATATATTTACTACTCACAAAAGTTAGAGGACATTTCAAAATGAATATGAAGCGATAAAAAAAGAAGCATTTGATTTTTTTTTTTTTATTAAACAAGAACATCAAAAAAGCTAACAAGTCAAAGAAAGTTGTTTGATTATGCAAATGGGATGCAAAACCAACTTTTATTTCATTGGTGAAAATGCACTCTACAAAAGGCTGAAAGTACTGGAGTATTTGCATGTTCCCTGATCCCCTAAATTTTGTGAGTAGTGTAGTAAGACTTCCTATCATCTTCTGTACCTCCAGCTCCTTCTTCTGTATTTTTCTTAATTTTTCCCTATGCTTTCTTCTCGGTTTGTGCAAGCTTATCCCACACAGTAAAATAATCATGGATTCCATTGTTATTTATTATTTTCTTCTTTAAACTCTAAATTATATTTGCAAAATTAGGATGTTGTTCATCTTTCTAGGTGAGACGACATATTTATTCTTAAGGCATTATTTACTTCAATAAAAATTATATTGTTTTGGTTTGTTTTTCTTGTTTATTCATTTGTTGTTTTCAGTTTTATATCCCATATATGAGTGAAATCATATGGTTTTTAACATTTTCTGTCTGATCTATTTTGCTTAGCTGATATTCTCAAGTTTCACCCATGTTGTCACATATGGAAACAATTCAGCTGGTTCCATGTCTTGGCCACCATGAATAATGCTACACTGAACATAGGAGCGCATATATTTTTGCAAATAAATCTTTTCAAATTTTTCAGGTAGCTATATCTCTAGAAGAGGGGTTGCTGTGTCATATGGTACTGTATTCTTTTTTTTTTTTTAATGGTAACTATGTTCAATTTTTGAGGACCCTCCAATGCTGTTTTCCATAATGGCTGTACCAAGTTACATTCTCACCAGCAGTGAGTAATGGTTCCTTTTTCTCCACAGCCTCTCCAACACTTGTTATTGTCTTGTTCATAAGAGCCATTTTAACAGGTGTGACGAATCTCACTGTAGTTTTTATTTATAATTTCTTAATAGCTAGTGAAGTTGAGCATTTCTTCATATATCTGTTGGCCACTGTCTTTTCAGATCCTCCACCCATTTTTTAAATTGGATTGTCTGTTTTTTTGGTGTTGAGTTGTAAGAGTTCTTTATATATTTTGGATATTGACTCCTTGTTGGAGATATTGCTTATATTTATCATCTCTCATTCAGTTGTTTCCCTTTTTCTTTTGTTGGCAGTTTATTTTGCTGTGCAGAAGCTTTTTAGTTTGATATATTCCTGTTCAATTATTTTTTGCCTTCACTTCCCTTGTCTTTGGGGTCAAATTTATAAAGTCTTATTTAAGACCAAGGTCCATAAGTTTAGTATCTATATTTTTTTCTATGTAATTTATTGTTTCAAATCTTATATTTAAGTCTTTGATCCAGTTTGAATTAATTTTTTTTTTACAGGGACAGAGAGAGAGTCAGAGAGGGATAGACAGATAGGACCAGAGAGAGATGAGAAGCATCAATCATCAGTTTTTTGTTGCGACACCTTAGTTGTTCATTGCTTGCTTTCTCATATGTGCCTTGACCGTGGGGCTACAGCAGACCAAGTAACCCCTTGCTCAAGCCAGCAACCTTGGGTCCAAGCTGGTGAGCTTTGCTCAAACCAGATGAGCCGGCACTCAAGCTGGCAACCTCGGGGTTTTGAACCTGGGTCCTCCGCATCCCAGTCCAACACTCTATCCACTGCGCCACCACCTGGTCAGGCGAGTTAATTTTTTTTTAGTCTAGGGACAAATAGTAGTAGTTTTATTCTTTTGTATGTGGCTTTTTAGTTTTCTCAGCACCATTTATTAAAGAGGTTTTTTTTTCTTCATTGTACGTTTTTGGCTCCTTTGTCGAAAATCATTTGCCGATATGGGTTTATTTCTGGGCTCTCAATTCTGTTTCACTGATCTTCGTGTCTTTTTTTTCTGCCATTATTTTGCTGTTTTGATTATGTTACTTTGTAGTGTAAATTGAAGTCAAGGAATGTGATACATCCAGCTTCATTCCTTTTTTTTTTTTCCAGGATCGCTTTGGCTATTCAGAGTTTTTATAGTTCCACACAAATATGATGATTTTTAGTTCTACTTTTAAAAAACACCATTGAAAAAATTTTTATGGGGATTACACTGAATCTGTATTTTGCTTTGGGTAATATGAACATTTTAACTATGTTGATTCTTCCAACCCCCTCCCCCCCAAAAAAAAACCCTCATAGACATAGACAACAGTATGAAGGTTACCAGAGGGAAGGTGGGTGAACGGGTAGTAAAGGATGAAGGCGATCAACTATATGGTGATGGAAGATGATCTCACCTTGGGTGGTAGGCACACTATGCAATGTACACTTGAAAACTATACAATATTTTTAACCAATATCACCTTAATAAATTTAATTAAAAAGTAAAATTAGCATTAAAGCTGAATAATTGTTCATATTTTGAAGGCATATAAACTAATTACTTTATGTCATATACATGCCTGTCATTTGCATGAACTGACACAGTAACCAAATAAAGTAACTTGATGTGAAACACCAAGTAAATGATTTTAATATAATTGGAGAAGTCCTTAACATTTTTTCATTTTTGAATGTACATTTTCTTAATTTTTTTTTCTTGCACATAAAGAAAAAGTCTTTTAAATCTTTGGGAACTTCAGCTCTTATCAATCCTACTTCTTTTGAAGTGAATTTTTCATTTGAAGTTTTCTAGTCTCTCAGAGTAAGGTCTAACTTCTCATTATAAAGGCAGATTTCTTGGGGTAAAAATTTCAAAGAAACAGATATAAGGGAGTCTAGTACGTCTCTCTATGACACATTCTAGGAATTTAGAATAACCCCAAAGTAGAAGTGAGAACTTATTTTCAGTTTCAGATAAGAGGGTAGAAGTAAGATCAAGAATAGGATATTGGGGCCTGACCAGGCGGTGGTGCAGTGGATAGAGTGTCGGACTGGAACGTGGAGGACCCAGGTTCGAGACCCAGAGGTCGCCAGCTTGAGCGAGGGCTCATCTGGTTTGAGTATAGCTCACCAGCTTGAGCCCAAGGTTGCTGGCTCGAGCAAGAGGTCACTTGGTCTGCTGTAGTCCCTTGGTCAAGGAGAGAGCAATCAATGAACAACTAAGGTGCCACAACAAAGAATCGATGCTTCTCGTCTCTCTCCCTTTCTGTCCCTATCTGACTCTCTCTGTCTCTGTCAAACACAAAAAAAGAAAAAAAAAATAGTATATTGGGAATTGATGTTGATTCCAAGAGTAAAGTTCCATAAATTAAGTAAACAAGTGAAAGAATTGTGAAGTTAGATGATTTTAGTACTAACATAGAGAATAGAACACAATAACAGGTAGGAAAAGGTGAAATTATAATAATAACTCCGGCATGAGCAACTGAAAGGATAGGAAAAATATATACTGTGGTTAAAGATGGTGATGCAGAAAAATTCTGAACTCACTTTCTCCCACTGACACACTGAATCTACACTTACACATGGAACAATTTTCTCTAAAAGATGGCCCAAAGCTCCTCTACCAGGTGAATGAAGAAAAACTCCTATCAAATGGGTAGGAGAGGCTGAGAAACAATGTTGCCATAAACCTCACCTAGGCTTGATGACTGACAATTGGAGGGTCCCTGCTTCTCCCTGACGAATAAAGGGCTTGAATATCACACCTGGCACCACAGTTTATAAGCCTTGTACCTAGAGATGAGCCTCTAAAACATCTAGCTTTGAAAGCCACCAGGGTTTGCATCCATGAGACTCCCACTCTCCAAGTCTCTGGAGAACCAAGAAATGCTTGTTAAGGGGCACAAGCAGGCTCACCATGGCTAATCCCTCAGGCCCAGCACAAAGGCAGCAGACTGAAAAACACTCAGTCTTCCTGTGAAAGAAGACTTTTTTTTTTTTTGAGGAGAGAAAGAGAGAGAGAGAGAGAGAGGGAAGCATCAACTCATTGCTGTATTTATTTGTGTATCCCACTGACAGCTTCTCATACGTGCCTTGACGGGGGCTCCAAATGACCTTGGGTTTTGAACTGGCATCCTCCACACTCCTGGTCCACGCTTCATCCACTGCCCTGCCACCAATCAGGTGAAGGAAGTCTATTTTTTATTTTTTTTTTTGTATTTTTCCAAAGTGAGAAGTGGGGGTGGGGTGGGGGAGGAAGCAGACAGACCAGACTTCCACATGCGCCCAACCGGGATCCACCGGCATGCCTAACAGGGGGCAATGCTCCGCTCCTCTGAGGCATTGCTCCTGGGCCATCGGAGCCATTCTAGCACCTGAGGTGAGGCCATGGAGCCATCCTCAGCACACGGGCCAACTTTGCTCCAATGGAGCCTCGGCTGTGGGAGGGGAAGAGAGAGACAGAGAGGAAGGAGAGGGGGAAGGGTGGAGAAGCAGATGGCACTTCTCCTGTGTGCCCTAACTGTGAATCAAACATAGGACTTCCACACACCGGCAGACGCTCTACTGCTAAGCCAACCATCCAGGGCCAAGGAGGCCTATTTTAAAAGCTTCAGCCTGAGGGGCAGGTATCTAATTTAACACACATATTGGTGCTAACTGAAATACTCTCCAAAACTAAGATGTTTTCAGGTACTATATCTTTGTTCTCCCATTGCCTTATTCGAAGTCTTTACTGCCAATGGGACCCCTCTTGACTACTTGGCTAATATGTTTATATGATTTTTTCCCTTCATTTAGTTAATGTGGTGTGTCATATTTATTGATTTGCATATGTTAAACTATCCTTGCATCCCAGGGATGAATCTTGCTTGATTGTGATGTATATATGGCATTTGTAATGTATTTTTGAACTTGGTTTGCTAGTATTTTATTGAGAATTTTTGCATCTACATCATGAGGAATATTGGCCTGTAACTTTCTTTTCTTTTAGTGTCTTTGTCTGACTTTGGTATCAGGGTTATTCTGTCTCATAAAATAATTTTGTGAGTTTTCAATTTTTTAGGAAGAGTTTGAGGATTACTGCATTTCCCTATGTATAAGACACACCTTTTTTTGAAAAATTTGGGAACTAAAACCTGAGTGTGTATTATACAGTGGTTGTAGATTTTTTTACTTGCATTTCCTGCTTTTTCACGCTTGTTTTTGCACTCATTGTTGAAGACAGTGATTCGTCATCAGAAACAGATGAGGACAAGCTAATGGATGAGAGTTCTGACAGTGATGAGGAGTTGTCTGAATTTTAAGATGAATAAAACTTGAGTTCATGTAACATTTTTTTTCAAATTTGGGCCCCAAAATTAAGGTGCATCTTATATATGGGAGCATCTTATATAACACATGGGAAATACAGTAATATTATTTTTTCTTAAATATGTAGTAGAATTTACCTGTGAAGCCATCTGGTCCTGGGTTTTTATTTGTTGAGAGATTTTTGATTACTAATTCAATCTCCTATGCTGGAGAATCTCTGTATGCATATGAGAAGAATGTGCATTCTGCTGTTAGACGTTATGATCTATATGTGTCTTAAAGTAAATTTTAAAAAATATAAAGTTCATTATTTTTTACTGAATTTTTTCAGAATGATCTATCCACAAATGGGGTATTAAAACTCTCTGCAATTATTGAATTGATGGTTATTTTTGTCCTTGTTAATGAGAATGAACATGCTATATTACTTATATCAGTCCCACAACTTATAGAATAGAACTAAGTAAGTATGTACTAACAATGCAAATTTGTAAAGCAGTGGTCCCCAACCTTTTTTGGGCCACAGACGGGTTTAATGTCAGAAAATATTTTCACGGACCGGCCTTTAGGGTGGAATGAATAAATGTATCACGTGACCAAGACAAGCGTCAAGAGTGAGTCTTAGATGGATGTAACAGAGGGAATCTGGTCATTTTTTAAAAATAAAACATTGTTCAGACTTAAATATAAATAAAATGAAAATAATGTAAGTTAGTTATTCTTTCTCTGCAGACCAGTACCAAATGGCCCACGGACCGGTACTGGTCCGTGCCCCGGGGGTTGGGGAACACTGTTGTAAAGTAAAATGTATAACTAACTTACACATTCACCTTTGGCCAAGTTTTTTTGGTTTTTTTTTTTTTTGTTGTTGTTGTTTTGTGTGAGAGAGAGAGTTAGGGACAGGCAGACAGGAAGGGAGAGAGATGAGAAGCATCAACTCATATGTTGCAGCACCTTAGTTGTTCATTGATTGCTTTCTCATATGTGCCTTAACCGGGGGACTTTAGCCGAGTCAGCAACCCCTTGTTCAAACCAGTGACCTTGGACTTCAAGCCAGTAACCTTGGCTTCCAGCCAGTGATCTTTGGGCTCAAACCAGTGACCATGGGGTCATACCTATGATTCCATGTGCAATGTTGAGGTTTCAAACCTGAGTCCTCAGCATCCCAGGCCAATGCACTATCCACTGTGTCACTGCCTGGTCAAGCTGGCCAAGTTCTTTTTATAGTTATAAGACCTGTCTTCCTTTGGCTGATGCATATCAAGAGTTAATATCAGAGCTAGAAGAATAAACATAAGCAGGAGCTATTCAATACATTGCTTCACCTTGGCCCCCTTCCTCCTCACTCCCACAATGCTGAGGCTTGCAGTTTTGTTACTCAAACAAAGCCAAGAGGAATATGTAGGCACCTATTTCAGAGAATAATAACTCTAGTTTACATTATTTACTAGCTTCAGTTCCTACAACAACCAAAGAAGCAGACTTCGACCTTCAGATATGCCAGCTCCAGGATGTTTTTTTGACCTTTATCCATGTATCTGAATAAGCTGTGCTGATTTGTGCATAATCCCCTCAGCAAAAAAACTTTACCTACTCCTTTCAATTTCTTTGTTCTATTTTTTGTTTTGTTTTTCTCCTTCTCCCTCTTTATAAAAACTGCTGCTTGCACCAAAATATTAAGATGGCTGTTTGGTAATAGGAGTGCCCTCATCTTCTCAGTCTGCTGGTTCTTGAATAAACCTCTTTTCCTTTCACTACTACCTGTCTCACGAATATTAACTTTTGTTTTGTGTTGGTCAAATAAGTTTGTAAATGTGATATATATGTTTGCTCACTTATAGTTTGCATTGGGTGTGGGGGACAGGCTGTAAGCAGACAGGGTCATTATAACCTAAGGCAGGGGTCCCCAAACTACGGCCCGCGGGCCGCATGCAGCCCCCTGAGGCCATTTATCCGGCCCCCACCGCACTTCCGGAAGGGGCACCTCTTTCATTGGTGGTCAGTGAGAGGAGCATAGTCCCCATTGAAATACTGGTCAGTTTGTTGATTTAAATTTACTTGTTCTTTATTTTAAATATTGTATTTGTTCCCGTTTTGTTTTTTTACTTTAAAATAAGATATGTGCAGTGTGCATAGGGATTTGTTCATAGTTTTTTTTATAGTCCGGCCCTCCAATGGTCTGAGTGACAGTGAATTGACCCCCTGTGTAAAAAGTTTGGGGACCCCTGACCTAAGGCTTAGTTTTAAGACTAAGATCTTCCCCACACCCTTGACTGTTGCATGATGTGGGGTGGTGCACTCTCATGAGGAATCCCATTATGCCTCAGATAAGTTACTTTGTATCAGAGACTTCCCGGTTTGTATATTGGATTAAAGGTTTTGATTTCTACACTATAAAATGGGGCAGAGAAGCCCATGCAGGAGGAGAGCAAAGAAAGGCCGCGAGGAGGAGAGGCAGCCAAGATGGTGGAGTGCTGAAGGAGAAGCCAGTTAGTGCAGAGTTTGTACAGAGAGAAGGAGATGGGGAACAGAGGGGAATAAGGCTAGTGAGGTAGGAATCTTTGATTCTAGGAAACTTGGATAAGTCAGTGGCTTTGGGAGCCCTGAATGGAAAGGGAAGTGTGTTCCCACTGTGTGTACAGTGGTACCTTGAGATACAAACAGCCCAAAACACGAATTTTGTTTTAAGATACGAGCTGCACCTCAGTCCGTATTTTTGTTTGAGATCTAAGCGAAATTCCAAGATATGAGCCGTGATTTGGGAAGCTGCCGCTAGTTGGCATGTTGGCACACGGGTCCAGTATTGGCAGTTTGATATACGAGTTCGGTTACAGAATGAATTAAATTCGTATCTCAAGGTACCACTGTATTTCTTGCCTGCTGGGTACAAGCTAGGATTAAAAGGTAATGGCCTACCAGTTCTTGGCTTCGTTGTTTCATTACCATCTGTCCGAATCAAATGCAAACCTGCATGGGCCAGGTGGCTGTGGTAGTGGCCTTGACTACTGGCTTTACATCATGGCAAACAGCCAGCCTGCATTCAGTAACATTCAGATATGTTAATAATGGTGTATTGTGTATATATAGTACATATATTAATAACTGGTGTTTTTGTCATTTATATTGACCTTCTTGTCTCATGTTACAATTTTGGGCTTGTCTTTTTGCCTGATATTCAGTATAGCTGCTCCTACTCTCTTTTGGTTTCCATTTTTATGGAATGCCTTTTCTTATCCTTTCATTTTCGGCTTATAAGTATCTTTAAGCCACTCTGTGCCTTTGGATTGGAAAATTTAACCATTTATATTTAGAGTAATTACTGATAAGTAATGACTTGTTATCTGCATTTTGTTAATTGATGACTTATTATTTTGTAGTTTACTTTTTCTTTTCTCCCTTTTTTATTGTCTTTTTTTGAGTTAATGATGTTTTATAGGGGTATGCTTTGATTCTTTTCTTTATCATTTGTGTAACTATTATAAGTTTTTGATTTGTGACTATCATATGGATTTTATAATAAATCTTATACTTCAAACAATTTAATTTAAGCTGATAACAACTTAACTTCAATTGCATAGAAAGTTCTACAAAATTACTTGCTGCCCAACAATTTATGGTTTGATGTTCCAATTTACACCATTTTTTTTGTTTTGTTTTGTTTTTTTGGTATTTTTCTGAAGTTGGAAACAGGGAGGCAGTCAGACAGACTCCCGCATGCGCCCAACCGGGATCCACCTGGCATGCCCACCAGGAGGCGATGCTCTGCCCATCCGGGGCATTGCTCTGTTGCAACCAGAGCCATTCTAGCACCTGAGGCAGAGGCCATAGAGCCATCCCCAGCACCCGGGCCATCTTTGCTCTAATGGAGCCTTGGCTGTGGGAGGGGAAGGGAGAGACAGAGAGGAAGGAGAGGGGGAGGGGTGGAGAAGCAGATGGGCGCTTCTCCTGTGTGCCCTGGCTGGGAATTGAACCTAGGACTGCTGCACGCCAGGCCGACGCTCTACCACTGAGCCAACCAGCCAGGGCCCAATTTACAGCATTTTATGTTGTCTATCCATTAAGAAAATATTGTAACTATAGTTATTTTTAACACTTTACCTTTTAACCTGTATGCTAGAGTTCCAAGTCACTTACACACCACCATTGCCATAGTAGAGTGTTTTGAATTTGAATATATATTTACTTTTACCAGTGAATTTTAGAGTTTTATGTGTTTCATGTTACTAATTAACATCCTTTTGTTTCAGTTGAAAGAACTGTTTTTTAGTGTTTCTCATAAGGCAAGTCTAGTGATGATAAATTCCCTCAGGTTTTATTTGCCTGGAAAAGTTTTTATTTCTTCTTCATCTGCTGGCTAAAGTATTCTTGGCTGACATTTATTTTCTGTGAACAGTGTGAATATATTATCCCACTTTTTTCTGGTCTTCAAGGTTTCTTTTAAGAAATCTGCTGGTGTTTTTATCAGAATTCCCTAGTGTGTGATGTTCATCAAAATTTTCTATTTTCAAAATATTTTGTTTGTCCTTGATTTTTTTGTGTGTATGTGTGTGTGAGATGGAGAGAGAGACAGAGAGAGCGACAGATAGGGACAGATGGACAGGAAGGGAGAGAGATGAGAAGCATCAATTCTTTGTTGCGGCATCTTAGTTGTTCATTAATTGCTTTCTCATATGTGCCTCGCTCCAGCAGAGCGAGTGACCCCTTGCTCAAGCCAGCGACCTTGGGCTCAAGCCAATGACCATGGGGTCATGTCTATGATCCCATGCTCAAGCCAGTGACCCTGCACTCAAGCTGGTGAGCCCGTGCTCAAACTGGCGACCTCGGGGTTTGAACCTAGGTCCTCTGAGTCCCAGTCTGATCCTCTATCCACTGTGCCACTGCCTGGTCAGGCTGTTGTGATTTTTGAGAGTTTAATTATAATGTGCTTCAATGATTCTTTGGTTGAATCTGTTTGGGGATATTTGAGGTTTTTGTACCTGGATGTCCATATCTCTCCCCAGGTTTGTGAAGTTTTCAGTCATTATTTCTTTTTTGTATGTTTCAATGGGGATGAGACTTTTTATTTATTTTTAATTTATTTTCAGTAATTATTTCTTTTTTTTTTTTATTTTTTTTATTTTTTTATTTATTTATTTTTTTAAATAAATTTTTATTAATGGTAATGGGATGACATTAATAAATCAGGGTACATATATTCAAAGAAAACATGTCTAGGTTATTTTGTCATTAAATTATGTTGCATACCCCTCGCCCAAAGTCAGATTGTCCTTCGCCACCCTCTATCTAGTTCTCTGTGCCCCTCCCCCTCCCCCTAACTCTCCCCCTGTCCTCCCTCCCCCCACCCCTGGTAACCACCACACTCTTGTCCATGTCTCTTAGTCTCATTTTTATGTTCCACCAATGTATGGAATCATGTAGTTCTTGTTTTTTTCTGATTTACTTATTTCACTCCTTATAATGTTATCAAGATCCCACCATTTTGCTGTAAATGATCTGATGTCATCGTTTCTTATGGCTGAGTAGTATTCCATAGTGTATATGTGCCACATCTTCTTTATCCAGTCTTCTATTGAAGGGCTTTTTGGTTGTTTCCATGTCTTGGCCACTGTGAACAGTGCTGCAATGAACATGGGGCTACATGTGTCTTCACGTATCAATGTTTCTGAGTTTTGGGGGTATATACCCAGTAGAGGGATTGCTGGGTCATAAGGTAGTTCTATTTGCAGTTTTTTGAGGAACCACCATACTTTCCTCCATAATGGTTGTACTACCTTACAGTCCCACCAACAGTGAATGAGGGTTCCTTTTTCTCCACAGCCTCTCCAACATTTGCTATTACCCGTCTTGTTGATCATAGCTAATCTAACAGGTGTGAGGTGGTATCTCATTGTAGTTTTGATTTGCATTTCCCTAATAACTAATGAAGCTGAGCATTTTTTCATATATCTGTTGGCCATTTGTATCTCTTCCTGGGAGAAGTGTCTATTCATGTCTTCTTCCCATTTTTTTATTGGATTGTTTGTTTGTTTGTTGTTGAGTTTTATGAGTTCTTTGTAAATTTTGGAAATTAGGCCCTTATCTGAGCTGTTGTTTGAAAATATCATTTCCCATTTAGTTGGCTGTCTGTTTATTTTGATATCAGTTTCTCTTGCTGAGCAAAAACTTTTTATTCTGATGTAGTCCCATTCATTTATCTTTGCCTTCACTTCTCTTGCCATTGGAGTCAAGTTCATAAAATGTTCTTTAAAACCCAGGTCCATGAGTTTAGTACCTATGTCTTCTTCTATGTACTTTATTGTTTCAGGTCTTATATTTAGGTCTTTGATCCATTTTGAATTAATTTTAGTACACGGGGACAGGCTGTAGTCGAGTTTCATTCTTTTGCATGTGGCTTTCCAGTTTTCCCAACACCATTTGTTGAAGAGGCTTTCTTTTCTCCATTGTGTGTTGTTGGCCCCTTTATCAAAGATTATTTGACCATATATATGTGGTTTTATTTCTGGGCTTTCTATTCTGTTCCATTGGTCTGAGTGTCTATTTTTCTGCCAATACCATGCTGTTTTGATTATTGTGGCCCTATAATATAGTTTAAAGTCAGGTATTGTAATGCCCCCAGCTTCATTCTTTTTCCTTAGGATTGTTTTGGCTATTCGGGGTTTTTTATAGTTCCATATAAATCTGATGATTTTTTGTTCCATTTCTTTAAAAAATCTCATAGGAATTTTGATGGGAATTGCATTAAATTTGTATATTGCTTTGGGTAATATGGCCATTTTGATTATATTTATTCTTCCTATCCAAGAGCAAGGAATATTTTTCCATCTCATTGTATCTTTTTCGATTTCCCTTAACAATGCTTTGTAATTTTCATTATATAGGTCCTTTACATTCTTTGTTATGTTTATTCCTAGGTATTTTATTTTTTTTGTTGCAATCGTGAAGGGGATTATTTTTTTGAGTTCGTTTTCTAATATTTCATTGTTGGCATAGAGAAAGGCTATGGACTTCTGTATGTTAATTTTGTATCCTGCGACCTTACTGTATTGGTTTATTGTTTCTAATAATCTTTTTGTGGAGTCCTTCGGGTTTTCGATGTATAGGATCATATCATCAGCAAAAAGTGATACCTTTACTTCTTCTTTTCCAATATGGATGCCTTTTATTTCTTTGTCTTGTCTGATTGCTCTGGCCAGAACTTCTAGCACCACGTTAAATAAGAGTGGAGAGAGTGGACAACCCTGTCTTGTTCCTGATTTAAGGGGGAAAGCCTTCAGTTTAGTGCCATTTAATATGATGTTAGCTGATGGTTTATCATATATGGCCTTTATCATGTTGAGATATTTTCCTTCTATACCCATTTTGTTGAGAGTCTTAAACATAAAATTGTGTTGTATTTTATCAAAAGCCTTTTCTGCATCTATTGATAAGATCATGTGGTTTTTGTTCTTTGTTTTGTTGATATGGTGTATTACGTTAACCGTTTTGTGTATGTTGAACCATCCTTGAGATTCTGGGATGAATCCCACTTGATCATGATGTATTATTTTTTAATATGTTGTTGTATTCGGTTTGCCAGTATTTTGTTTAGAATTTTAGCATCTGTATTCATTAGAGATATTGGTCTGTAGTTTTCTTTCTTTGTGCCATCCTTGCCAGGTTTTGGTATGAGGGTTATGTTGGCCTCATAAAATGTGTTCGGAAGTATTGCTTCTTCTTCAATTTTTTGGAAGACTTTGAGTAGAATAGGAACCAAGTCTTCTTTGAATGTTTGATAGAATTCACTAGTATAACCGTCTGGGCCTGGACTTTTATTTTTGGGGAGGTTTTTAATAGTTTTTTCTATTTCCTCCCTGCTGATTGGTCTGTTTAGGCTTTCTGCTTCTTCATGACTCAGTCTAGGAAGGTTGTATTGTTCTAGGAATTTATCCATTTCTTCTAGATTGTTGTATTTGGTGGCATATAATTTTTCATAGTATTCTACAATAATTCTTTGTATATCTATGATGTCTGTGGTGATCTCTCCTCTTTCATTTTGGATTTTATTTATTTGAGTCCTGTGCTTTTTTTCCTTGGTGAGTCTTGCCAAGGGTTTGTCAATTTTGTTGACCTTTTCAAAGAACCAGCTCCTTGTTTTATTGATTTTTTCTATAGTTTTTCTGTTCTCTATTTCATTTATTTCTGCTCTGATTTTTATTATCTCCTTTCTTCGGCTGGTTTTGGGTTGTCTTTGTTCTTCTTTTTCTAGTTCCTTAAGGTGTGAAGTTAAGTGGTTTACTTCGGCTCTCTCTTGTTTGTTCATATAGGCCTGAAGTGATATGAACTTTCCTCTTATTACTGCTTTTGCTGCATCCCAGAGATTCTGATATGTCGTATTTTCATTTTCATTTGTCTGTATGTATCTTTTGATCTCTGCACTTATTTCTTCTTTGACCCATTCATTTTTTAGAAGTATGTTGTTTAGTTTCCACATTTTTGTGGGTTTTTCCCCCTCTTTTTTGCCGTTGAATTCTAGTTTCAAGGCTTTATGATCAGAAAATATGCTTGGTACAATTTCAATTTTTCTAAATTTGCTGATATTGTCTTTGTGGCCCAACATATGGTCAATTCTTGAGAATGTTCCATGTACACTAGAGAAAAATGTATACTCTGTCGCTTTGGGATGAAGTGTCCTGTAGATGTCTATCATATCCAGGTGTTCTAGTATTTCGTTCAAGGCCACTATATCTTTATTGATTCTCTGTTTGGATGACCGATCTAGAGCCGTCAGCGGTGTATTGAGGTCTCCAAGTATGATTGTATTTTTGTTAGTTTTTGTTTTAAGGTCAATAAGTAGCTGTCTTATATATTTTGGTGCTCCTTGGTTTGGTGCATATATATTAAGGATTGTTATGTCTTCTTGATTCAGTGTCCCCTTAATCATTATGAAGTGACCATTTTTGTCTCTGAGTACTTTTTCTGTCTTGTAGTCAGCATTATCAGATATGAGTATTGCTACACCTGCTTTTTTTTGGGTGTTGTTTGCTTGGAGTATTGTTTTCCAGCCTTTCACTTTGAATTTGTTTTTATCCTTGTTGCTTAGATGTGTTTCTTGTAGGCAGCATATAGTTGGATTTTCTTTTTTAATCCATTCTGCTACTCTGTGTCTTTTTATTGGTAAGTTTAATCCATTTACATTTAGTGTAATTATTGACACTTGTGGGTTCCCTACTACCATTTTATAAATTGCTTTCTGTTAGTTTTGTATCTAGTTTGATTCTTCTCTTTTGTTTTTCTATCATTTGTTTCTGTTTGTTTGTGTTCCATACTTCTTTCCTCTGTTGCTACCTTTTTTAAGTCATGTGTTTTTGTGGTGGTTTTTTCAAGGGTGGTTACCATTAAGTAATGAAAAGGGTACCTACCATATTCATTGTAGTACCCTATCTTATAAGTATTTCTGCACTTCATCGTCCTTTGCTACTGTTAATCTCCATTCTCTCCCCCCCTTTTTTTTTCCTTTGTTGTCACAGTTTAAGTTTGGTTTTATTGTGTTCTTGGTGGAGCTGTTACTTGTGGTGTTGTTTTCTTTTGTTCTTTGAATCTGGTTGGAAAACCCCCTTTAGTATTTCCTGGAGTGGGGGCTTTCTCGTGATAAATTCTCTCATCTTTTCTGTATTTGTGAATGTTTTTATATCTCCTTCATACTTGAAGGATAGCTTTGATGGGTATAGTATTCTTGGCTGAAAGTTTCTCTCTTTCAGGGCCTTAAATATTGGGGTCCACTCTCTTCTAGCTTGTAGAGTTTCTGCTGAGAAATCTGATGATAGTCTAATAGGCCTTCCTTTATATGTTGTACTCTTCTTTTCCCTGGCTGCCTTGAGAATTTTTTCTTTGTCATTGGTTTGTGTCAATTTCATTATGATGTGCCTTGGAGTGGGTTTGTTGGGGTTAAGAAAACTCGGTGTTCTGTTTGCTTCTTGAACTTGAGGCTTTAGTTCTTTCCACAGGCTTGGGAAGTTCTCGTCTATTATTTGTTTGAGTATATTCTCCATTCCATTTTCTTTCTCTTCTCCCTCTGATATACCTATTATTCTTATGTTATTCTTTCTGATGGAGTCAGATAATTCCTGTAGGGCTTTCTCGTTTTTTATTATTTTTGAGTCTCTTTCTTCTTCTCTCTGTTGTGCCTCAAGTTGTTTGTCTTCTATTTCACTAATCCTATCTTCAATCTGGGTTGTTCTGCTAGCTAAGCTTGTTACCTCGTTTCTCAGCTAGTGAATTGAGTTTTTCATTTCTGTTTGATTTGTTTTTATAGTTTCAATTTCCTTGGTAATATATTCTTTGTGTTCATTGAGTTGTTTTCTGATCTCCCTATATTGCCTTTCCGTGTTTTCTTGTATATCTCTGAGTATTTTTAAGATTTCTATTTTAAATTCTCTGTCATTTAGCTCCAAGGCTTCCAATATGTTAAGTCTTTTCTCCATAGATTTTTCCACATCTATTTGTGTTACCTCTCTTTCTTTTGTATCCATAATATTCGATTTCCTCTTTCTTATTGGCATCTGCGGGTGGTCTTGTTGATAGCACTAATTAGAATTAATAAAGAGTAAAAAGTAAAAAACAAAAACAAAAACAAAAACAAAAACAAAAAAAAACCAAACAAACAAAAAAAAAAACAAAAAAAAACAAAACAAAGGGTAAAACACCCCACAAAAAAAAAAAAAAAGCAGTAATAATTTATTATTTCCCCCTTTTTTTTTTCTTTGTTCTCCTTCCCTCCTCTCCCCTCCTCAGGGAAATATCGTGCCTATAATGGAGGGCCTGGTTTGCGGTGAAGAGTTCAAGGGGGCAAAAAATAAATAAATAAATAAAAAAAAAAAAAAAGGGAAGAAAATCTTAGACAAGCATAAGTTGATCTGCCTGCGGGTGATGGTCAACCAAGAGATATAATGAGAGGGACAAGAGGGAACCAGAAAAAAGGACAAAAAAAAGGAATAATCAAGAAGAAAAAATAAAAATAATAAGTAAAAATACATTGTATTAAGTGGAGCAAAGACCAAATACAATGGAGACCTTGGGTTGGGAGGACCCAAAATGCCACTAAAACAAACCAACCAGAAAAAAACAAAAACAAAACCGAAAAAGAAAAACAAAGCCAAAAAAAAAACCTTGAGTCCCAAATTAACTAATTTGTTCGTGATTGAGGATTAAATGGGAGGAAAGTAAAACGAGAAAAGAAAAAACGAATAGAAAGGAAAAAATAAGAAAAAGTGAAAAACGAAGGAAGAAATAAAAAAGGAAGAGAAAAAAACAAAATAAGGCAAAAAAAACAAAAGAGGAGAGAGTGAGAATTAAGTGTCCTGGAGTATAACCCCAAAGGAGGGTGAGGATGAAGGAGAGAAATAAAATGTAACACTTATGGGTAGTGTAGTTCAAGAAAAGGGAAGCATAAGATGGGCAGAGAATAGAAGGGCTGAGGTGGAGGAAATAAAGGCAATAAGATAGAAGGAACAAACAACAACAACTACAAAAAAAAACAACAACCAACAAACAGTGGAACAAGCTGCAAAGTCTGTGGATTTTTCCTGATTTTGAGATGTCAACCTCTTCCTCCTTCTCCTCTCTCCCTCTTCCCGGTCGGCGACTCTGCACCCCAGGCCCTGCCCCTGCGCCACACCCAGGCAGGGACTTGCAGTTGATGGGGTTCTATGGCAATGTCACACAATTGGCTTTATTCTTGTTGGTAGTCAAGGCCTGCCGGCGTCTGCAGGGTCTAACGACGAGAGAGTTCGCCTTCGTGGATTCTCTCTCCCAGTCCCCCCCTCCTGAACCAGCAGCCTGGCGATCCAGCCCCAAGGCTGCCACTGCTTCTGCCTGGGGAGTAAGAGGCTCAAAGAGCTGGGAAATCCCCACTCTATCCCCACTCAGTGCAAGGCTCTGGGAAGGGCTCTGACAGTCAGGGCCTCCAGTGTAATCAGGCGGGGGTGGGAGTCAATTGTTGTCAAGGTGATTGTTCAACGCCTAGCATTCCGTTGGACCTCTCAACCCAGGCTTTCCACACTTTGTAGCCTGTTTTGGCCGGTAAAAAGAGGCACTAGTCTCTGCTTGCGACTAGTGTGGTATAGATCTTATTATCTGCCAAGTCCTTCTTGTTAGCGTTTATCCCTAAATATGGAGGCTCTATCAATCAGAAGTTGCCCCCGCCCCTTTAGCGAGAGGCACCAAAAAATATCACGCCTCTTGTCTTGGGTCGGTGAACTGAGAGAGATCTTATCAATTAGAACCGAGGGTGCGTAGATTTCACGGGTTAAGTTAATTTTAGTAATTGGGTCGCAGCTGTGCTCCCGAAGGTATTTCAGGCTGCCTGCGTGCGCCCCTCCCCCAACGCTTGATTGTTAGCTTGAATGGCTGGGTGAGGTGCCCCGCCCGCGGAGAGAATCTCCCAAGTAGGGAATACCGCCCTGGGGCCTCTCCCGCTCCCCGTGCGCGGGCCGCTGGGAACGTTAGCGGTGCTCGGTCTGCAATGCTCGGTCTGCAATCAGACCGGGAGCGCGCCAGCGGCTGTTTGCCGCTGGCTCTGCAACCGACCCACCGCTCGCGGCGGCGGCGGCGGCGGCGGTTTCCGAGTGCGGGATGACTTACCACCGGCGCACTTTCTCGCGGCTTGAATGAACGTCCCTGCGGTAGCTTCCTCCACACCCTCGTCTCTCAGATTCGAGTGATAACAGTCCTTTTGCTTTCAGTTTGCTCCGAAGATAAATTTTCCTGTTTCTAGTTGATAAATTTGTTGTGATTTTGGGGAGATCTGTCGGACGCGCTGCTCACGGCGCCATTTCCGTGACGTCACTCCTAGTAATTATTTCTTTAAGTATGTTTTCTACCCCTTTCTTCTCTTTTTTTTTCTGGGACTCCCGTACTGAAAATAATGCTTCTTGTGATGGTGTCCATAATTCATATAGGCTTTCTACACTCTTTTATTCTAAATTTATTTTCTCCTCTAACTTGATAATATCAAGAGAGCTGTCTTCAAATTAGTTCCCAGATGATTTCTTCTGTCTGAGCTTAATGTTGAAACTCTCTATTGAATTTTTAATTTAATTCTCTTTATTCTTCAGTTCCAGAATTTTGTTTGATTTGTTGAGGCTCCAACAATCCCTGCTCTAAACTGTAGTTCTTACATTTTAATAGGATAGAGATTGAAAAATATGTAAAATTATAAGTAAAGAATAAATACAAGCAAGCTCTGTGGTAGCAAAGTTCCTGCCCCCCCCCCTTGGAGTGAGGCACAGAGAAAAGTGAGTATATTTAAGAGGATTAGTGAGTTGAAATTAAATGGTCAGAATCATGATGGCATATTTTAATCTTAAGAAACATGAAAGAAAATAAATGTGGGAGAAAAGGAGTAAGATAACCTGTGAGAGGGTTGTGTTCTTATGGTTTGTGAAAATGACTCTCTTTAGCCTGATAAAGACATAATAAACGTAAGAGAACTAATCCACCTTCCTCTTTCCCAGTGACTTGTCAAAATTCTTCATAATGGAAAATTGACAAGGGTTTTTGATGACCTGCTTATGAAATGCAATCTGACTGAAATATACCACTTTGCCATGTGCCATCAGACTTCCTGTTCTATATTCAAATTCCCATTCAGTTTGGCCTCCATTCTGAGTTCAAAGTGAGTAGGGCTTGCTCTTTCCCTTAGAGATTATAAATAAGAATGTCAAACCATACATGTTGAAATAATGCCCTATATTTTACTCCCCAAAAAGTCTCTTCTAATGCTCCCATTTCAGTAAATAGTTTCAACATATATCCAGATGCCCAAACTATAAATCTAAGAATTGTTCTCAACAATTTTTCTCTCTTTACCCCCTGTTTTATGCTGGTCTCAGTCTATTGATGGTGATGCTATAGGCTAGAAGTCCCTGGGGGCACTCACCTGGGCCTGCGATGAGCCTCTACAGACATCTTCACCTTTAAAACCAATATTGTGGTCCTGGCCAAGTATCTCAGTTAATTAGAGTGTCATGACCATACACCAAGGTTGAAGGTTCAATCCTTAGTCAGGGTACATACAAGAATTAATCAAGGAAAACATAAATAAGTAGAACAACAAATCAATGTTTCTTTCTCTCTCTTTCCCTCTTCTCTCCCTCCCTCTCTCTCTGAAAATCAATTGATAAATCAGAAATAAAACAAAACCAAAAGACCCAATATTGTGTACGAACCTGCCCTTGTGATTCTTATTATGATTGCAAGATATTTCTAGCAATAACCACTAGAAATCTTTGAAAATAAAAAATTTATGATTCACAAGTTTTGGAGGGTGCACAACATGCCCAGGCTACATGAGGTCATGGCTAAAAAGAGGGAGCACAGGTCTGGAGTTCTTTTTTTATGGATGTGGCAGGTAAGTGGGCTAGTGTTTTGTAGGTTCATTCTTTACTGGTGAATTTTAAAACATAAACCATATTTACCTGGCAGAAGAGATAGACTGATCACAGAGTTGGTTTTCCCAAGGCTAAGCTTATCCATTACATTCCAGATGTGCTGACCCCTGTGATTTCTCAAATGTGGTAAACTCAACCCATAGAAAGAGAAGGAAAAATCCCCGTAAGAGTGGAATTAAAGTGTGAGGAGGGAAAAACAAGCAGCCCAAGGGTCAGTTACTAATGTCACCCAGAGATCTCTACAACAAAGAAAACTTGGGGAAGGGGGCAGCCTTGCTCTTTATCTAGTCCAGTGCCTGGCAATATTAATTCAAAGATAGCCACCTTTGAAGTGGATGCCTTAGCAATCAACAACTTAAGCCAGGCATTTGCTTTGTAATAAAAAAGCCTATCTATCAAATGCTTACACTATACCCCCCACACACTAATCACTGATCACATAAGATTTGTTAAAGTTTAGAGGTAATGATTAGAGACATCATTTTCATTTCTAAATTCTGGAGGTTATGAAATACATAAAAGAAGTCAGGAAGGAATCCAAATATTAGCTTTATGACTAGCAAAGCTATACTGAAAAATTTGGATTTTATTTTGTAGCCAAAAACATTTTAAAATTATTCTCCCAACTCCAACTCTTAAATGGAAACACCTATTGGAGAAACGTGTGTAGGCTACCTGCAGATAATAAAGGCCTCATGCTCACTTTCCTGTAGAGAGCCAAGAGAGAAAAGCAACGCCTGAATGCTGCCCTTTGATTGATTAGTTCTCCCCAGTGGAAATAATGAAAGCATCAGATCCCGTCTCAAAAGTCTAAAATAGACCCTGGCCGGTTGGCTCAGTGGTAGAGCATCGGCCTGGCATGCATAAGTCCCAGGTTCGATTCCCGGCCAGGGCACATAGGAGAAGCACCCATCTGCTTATCCACCCCTCCCCCTCTCCTTTCTCTCTGTCTCTCTCTTCCCCTCCCGCAGCCGAGGCTCCACTGGAGCAAAGGTGGCCCGGGCGCTGGGGATGGCTCCTCAGCCTCTGCCCCAGGCGCTAGAGTGGCTCTGGTCGCAACAGAGCGACGCCCTGGAGGGGCAGAGCATCGCCACCTGGTGGGCAGAGCGTCACCCCCTGGTGGGCGTGCCGGGTGGATCCCGGTCAGGCCATGCGGGAGTCTGTCTTACTGTCTCTCCCGTTTCCGGCTTCAGAAAAATACAGGAAAAAAAAAAAGTCTAAAATATTGTGAAAAATGAAGAAACACAAAAACACAATGGAAGTGTTAGTGGAAATTCTTTTTTTATGGATTGAAAATGAATATGAAGAGGAAAGAATCGTTACTATGTTTATTGCCTTCTTTTTAAAATCAAATTTATCGAGGTATCACTTTTATTCAATAAATTATACTTGTTTACTTCAGGCTGCTATTACCAAGTATCATAGATTTGGTGGCTTACAAACAACAGAAGTTTATTTCCCACAGCTCAAGAGGTTGGAAGTCCAAAGGTAAGGTTACAACCTGGCAGAGTTCTGGTGAGGGCCCTCTTCCAGGTGGCAGACTGCTGTCTCTCCACTGTAGCCTCACATGGTGTGAAGAAGGTGGGAGCTTTCTGGGGTCCTCGTTTATGAGGGCACTAATTTCATTCACAAGGGTCCCACCCTTCTTACATAATAACCTGCCAGAAGTCCTAACTCTTAATGCCATCACATTTGGAGTTAGGATTTCAACATCTGACTTTTTAGGGAGACACAAACATTCACTTCATTGCAGCATCCATTTTAAAAGTACATTCGAATAACTTAACAAATTTTTACAATCATGTAAACTCCAATACAATCATGGTAAAATATTCCCTCTACGCCAAAAGTTTAAGTTCCTTCTTAGCCACTGCTACTCCCACCCCCAGCTCCAAGCAATCACTGATCTCTTGTGTATATAGATTAGATTTCATTTTCTGGAATGTCACATAAATAAAATGTGTACTCTTTGTGAATGGCTTCTTTCACTTAGCATACTGATTTAAGATTCATTCAAATTATTGTTTCTATCAGTAGTCCATTCTTTTTTATTGATAAGCAGTATTCCTCTGTATGAATTGAACACAATTTGTTTACCCATTGGTGGACATTTGGGCTGTTTCCAGAGTTCACCTGGAATATAAATAAATCTCCTATGAATGTTTATGATGTGCAAGTCTTTTATGAATGTGCTTTCATTTATCACAAATAAATTATTAGAAGTGAAATTGCTGTCAAATAGTAAATCTATGTATTGTATCTTTATAAAACCTGCCAATTTCCATTGAGAAGTCTGTGGTCTCTCTACTATATTTCTCTGTTTATAATTTATTTTCTTTCTTTGGCTACTTTTAAGATTTCCATATTATTGTTTTTTTTAAAGCAATTTAATTATTTTGTGCCTTGATTGTGTGTGTGTATGTGTTGATGTTCGTGCTGTTTGGGTTTATTAACATTCTAGAATGTGTATGTTTATAGTTTTCATCTAATGTGGAAAAAATTTAGTCATTGTTTTCAAATATTTTCATGGCCACTTTAGGGACACTCCATCTTATATATATAACCTCAGTCAGTAACCTAGAAGTACGGGTGCTGTCTATCCTACTTGAAGAAATCCTACTTTGTTCAATGTTCTTGACTACAGTCTGGCTTCTAGGATGCATTACAACACTTATAGAAAGAAAGTCATATCTTTACTCTTGGTCTAGACATACTCACTTGTACATGTTTGTGGTTTACTCTGACCTTCTTGACGTCAGAGAAACATGTTATCCCAGATTAGTTTTCTTTACTTGCTCCACCAAAGAGGAAGCTATGGGTCCCTGTTGAGTCATTGGATTGCTGCTGTGGTTGTCATCCTGTTTTCATCATCACTGGAGTTGACTGGCAACTCTCCCTTCCCTTACTCCTGCACAGACTCCTTTTCAGTGTAGTTCAGTCAAGAGTTCCATACTAGCTATGTTGTTACTTCCTATTAGTCTATGTTTTTAATTTATCTGCCAGCAAGTGTTTATTTTATCAATGGCATTTTGCATGATAAAATGTCCTCTTTTCTCAGAGTGGTTAACAGTATGAGTTTGAGTGTCATATTACATAGATCTGAATTTCAGGACTAGCTACTCTCTGTGAGAGCTCAGGCAGGTTTTTAACTTTTCAAGGACTTGTATATGTTATTGGCATTTTGTGGAGATTAAGCTGGTTTTTTTGCATTGTGTTTAGAGCATTGTCTGGCATATCAACCAATATTAACTATCATTGCTTTAGAGGTGTTTTTTATAATGCTCCAAGGTGTATTACTTGCGTTAATTTTTTTGTTTGACCAAGAGGTGTCAGGGGCAGGGTAGGTGCACACAACAAATCCAACAAAAGTTCTGTCTAATGAATCAGAAATACCTGTCAGATTACCTTGTTAGGAATCGGTCTACAAAGCATCCATACTGGTCAGCCACTTCTTTCTTCAGCCCCTTGTAGCTATAATCACTAATGTCAACCTCTTACAAACTTAACTTTGCTTAGTTTCTGAATTGACCTGAGAAATCATAAAGGATATCAACTCCTCTCACATGTAGGGCTGATTTTATTTTGCTGCTGATAAATCTGATACATACACTTGCATTGTTCATGAATTTTTAAAATTATTTACCCTATCCTCATACTACCCACAAATGCACTCATATGATTAAGTCTCTGCTTCAGTTTTTCTGTCCATAACTGGTTTTTAGCTTAATCTTAAACCCTGTGCTGAAACTGCTCAGTTGATACTCAATCCCATATTTACTAATTATCTCCTTTGGCTTTAATGTACTCAAAAGTATCTATTATCAAGACTCTCAGTGCTATTACTTATCTAATTTTAATATGATCAATGGCTTGAACATTCTCCTGCAATTGGGTCAAGACTTCAGAGTTTGACTTTCTCAGAGTCTGACAGTATCTTCAACCATGGCTGAGTTAGAAAAGTTTCTGGACACTGTATAATTGATTCCTCTTTTTGTTCCTGTGTTTATACACTCAGATGGGTGAGCTTTGCCACTATAATTTTCTAATTAATTGTACTGACTTATATATACTTAGTGATTTGGTGATATAAAATAATATAAAGGAATGCAAACTCTGAAATCATAAAGGTCCATTATCAAAAGAAATAGGCATAATGTGACAGTTTGCATAGTTCAAAAGAGTTCATGATGAAAAGCAGCAGCCTCTCACTTGATCCTTCCCTACCATAACCTTACTGTGCAGAAGTAAATTGTTTTAGCTTAAAAAAAAATTCTGATGATTTTTTTTCCTTGTGACTCTAAATAATACTCATATCTCTATTTCTGAACATGACAGTCCAATACTTCTTACTCCCCTAATTTTTTTCACTTTCCACTCTATTTTCACCTTTTTTTCCCCCAAATTTTGACAATTAAATGATGATGATGATGATAATTTTGGTTATTAATTCCAAGTTCACTTGTCCTTTCTTCCACTTGATTTAGTCTATTCTTGAACCTGTCTGTTGTGTTTTTCAGTTTATTTATTACATTCTTCAGCTTTGTGACTTGTTAGGTATTTTCTTATATATTCTGTCTCTTTGGTGGGAGTCTCACTTTATTCATGCATTGTTCTCCTGATCTCTATGAGTATCTTTACAACTATTATTTTTAACTCTATCACGTAAATTGCTTATCTTCATTTTATTAAAGTCTATTTCTGGAGTTTTTATCTCGTTCTTTCATTTGGAACACACTACTTTGTTCTTCGTTTTCCTTGATTCTGTGTCACTTTAGATAAATTGGCCTCCTCTCTTCTCTCTCTCCTCTTTGAAGGAGTGGGCTCATACATATGAAACTCATTGTTTAACCTGACTTTGCTCTTCGTTGTTTCTCAAACCATTGTGATTGTCCAATCCACCTTCTTTGTTCTTAGTGGCTTCCAGTAGTTGAAGGTACACAAGACCTGTAAGTGTCCCAAAAGGGATGATCTCATTCAGCACCCAGATGCAGGCTGATTAGAAGCCAGTTCCTCAAGCAGCTTTTTAAATAGTCAAGATCTCTTTCAGAGATAGACTGTTAATGGGTGTTTCTGTCTGCTCCCTCTGTGCTTAGTCCTGGGAGGATAGCTGGTCAAGAAGTTTTATTATTGTCTACCATCCTAGTACTCAAGTCCCACTGGCCACTAAAGATAGGCTGCCAAGGGGCCCATCCCTTGGGTGGCAGTGCACAAACCAGGGTGCCAAATTCATGTACATGTTCCAGGTAGACATCAGCATCCTGGAGCGGGTCAGAGGGAGAACCCACTGATGGCACCCACTGGCCTCACTAGTCTCAAGAGAGGATAGCAGTCTATCCCTAGATGTGTGATTAATTAGAAGACTGGCTTTCAGTTAATACCTTTTAAAGTATGCAAATAGCCTTCTTTCAGGGAATGACTGGGAAATGGGAATTTCTACTATCTGCCTCAGCATTGAGCCCTTGGGGAGTAGCTAGTTAAACACTGTTTCTTTTTCTTTTTTTGCTACAGTCCTGTGAAACCCATGAATGCAAGCTCCACTGACCATCAGAGCCAGGCAAATCAACCAGAATATCATCTAATGGCAGCCATAAAAGCCAGGGAACCAGATATGTGCACACGCTTCTTTCAAGAGATACAACAACCTGAAATGAGGCAGAGGGAAAACATGGAGATAGCTTTCCTTGATCTCTCCAGTCTCTGGGGAGGATCATAGTTGGACCTGAGTGAGATGTATGCTAAATTAGGAATCTGACCCTCAGGCTGCAGCTTTTAAAAAGATATTGAAAGACCAGAAGCTGTGTCTTTCTGTCTGCAGCCTTTGTGCTAAGCCCTGCTGGGATAACCATGTGAGTTCTCAAGAGCCCAGTAAGAAGTTTCTTTGTTTACTATATTTTGTGGGTCTCATGGACTCAAGCCCTGTTGGCTTTCAGAAGTAGGTGTTTTGGGTACCCATCCCTCAGATGGTAGTCTCAAAAGTTTGGGTGCTGGATGACAAGTCCAGATTCTTCACTTCTCATGGAGAAGGTTGGAGTTGTGATTTTCCTTCTAATCATATGTTGCTGTGCCAGTGGTGGGGTTTATGGCAATGCATCTCAGCCTTTCCTACTCATTCCAATATGGGTATTTCTCATTCATCTGATATATAGAAGTTTCTAAGCTAGTTTCTGGATTTCTTTTGGAGAGATTTTTTTTCTATGTGTTGATTTGGTGTGTCTGTGGAAGGAAGTGAGTTCAGGAGCCTCTCATTAAACTAATCTGAACCAGAGCACGATAATTATTTTCATTCTTCGCTTGTGACATTAGTCTATTTTAGTCTGTACTTTTCATATGATTTATTTATTTATTTGCAACCAGGTGTTTTGTTTCTCCCAGAAATATTGTACTTCTATTATCTTGTTTGGCAAGTGTTGCATAACTTACTGGCTTAAGCTGTTAGCATTATGCGATAATCATGTATTCCTTGTTTTGTCATAATCAGTTGGTCCATTTGGGGGTTTCATTTTCTAAGATATAAGTGAGTCTGCATTGTTATCCCTTTTGCTTTGTATCTGATTAATATGTGATTTTGCAGCACATTAGGAACCTTCTTTCTACTCAGTTACTTTATACAAACTCTTGGCTTCCTTTTTCACATGGTTATTAAGTGTAACAACTGATGTACAATAGTTCTTTCTGTTATTGATACAGAATTGACTTTTTTGGGTTTTTTTTTAGGATTGATTGTTTTATTTCTGGTGTCTATTATTTAGTTTTACAAAGCAAAACAAGAAAATACTTATGCTTAGAAATGTATACACTTTTATTGGTAAAAAAACAAATACATATATTACTGTACAAATAATAGTTCCTTTGTTTACTAAATCAATGGAAAATAAACAAAGACCTGCTTGACCAGTGGTAGTGCAATGGATAGAGTCACAATGTGGAATGATGAAGTCATCGGTCAACCCCAGGCTTGTCTGGTGAAGGCACAAATGAGAAGCAAATTGAAGCTTTCCCACTCCTCTCTCTAAAAATCAATAAATAAAATCTTAAAAAATAAACAAAGACCTATTATAGTTATTCATATTATATCACAAATATAAATTATTTCCTTTTGGATCATTGTGAATTCATGCATTTTTATACATTTAAATATTTCCAATTAATCATCAAAATAAAAGAAATTATATTTGTACTCAAATTGTTTGACCTTGTCCCTGGAGTCTTTGCAAGTTTGTCACTTTATTTTTTAATACCTTTTCTCTGTGATAAAGACAGTGGCTTTAGCAAAGAATTTTACATATCATTTTCCTTTGTTAATGCATTTTCTCATCTAGGCAGATCTTGGGGTTTAATCAATAGCTCAATCACTTCTTCCTCAACTCCATAACAAAGGTTAATAGAGCTTTTCTTCCTTTTCATGCTTTTTTTTTCAGTCTTAACTATGTCTTGCATACAGCTTCTCATCTAGCTTAGAGAACTTTTTAAAGTGGAGTTTCTCTAATATTTATTTATTCTTCTTTTCTGGAAATACAAAATGTGCCAAGTTTGTTTATTTTGTTCCAGCTTTAAGCAAGATTTATATATCTCCAAGGAGTCCTAAATCCTTTTAATGAAGAATAGATACTATTTTAGACAAGATCTAGTTTATAGTATTACTCATGAGAGTTTTGGGGTAACTGCTGTTGTTGCTGTGGGAATAATTTGGTTGTAACTGTGTTGAAATAGATATGTATTGTCAAATTTATAACTTTACTTTCTCCCACTCCCAATTTAACATCATAATGTAGTATTTCATTCAAGATCACACACACGGTAGAAGAAAGATAAGGATGGAGTAGGCGGATGTTCCAATTGCCACCTCCCAGGACCAAATTGGATTACAACTTAATTTAAGAACAATCATCTTGAAAAATCAACTTTGGACTAAACTAACAGGAATCTGTAACCAGGGATCACCGAAGAAGCCACACTGAGACTGGTAGAAGGGCGGAGATGTGGAAAGGGCTGCCCCACTCCCAGGAGCAAGCAGTGGCCTGGAGGGACTCTCACGGTGGAGTGGGTTTTCCTGAGAGGTGTGGGTCCTCGGCCCCAGGCCTGGAGCCCCAACCTAGAGCTCCAGAGCCTAGAAGAAGCACCCAGACAGCATTTGGCTGTAAAAAGAGCCGGGTTTCTGTCTGCAAGAAAGAAACACACCTCTTGGACACAGACTCTGTTTTAAAGGGCCCGCACAGAAAACCTTGTTCTCAGCCACTTACACAGGGCTCCGGTGGGAGAGAGCTGAGAGGACTGGAGTTGCAAGAGGAGAGTGTAAAGTTAGAGGCCCAGGGAGAGACACTGTGAGGGACAGCAACCAGAACCCCTGTGCTTAATCATTCTTCAGTATGGCAGTTGCCAGCTTTCTTGGACAGAGCAGCTCCTTTGTGTGGCATCAGCCTGGGGAAAAGCAGCTGCTCTGCCCTTGGGAGTCTCTCTAACCCCAGGGATGGTAATGGGTCATTCTGAGCGGCCAGGAAGCAGGGGGTGCATCCGTGACTCAGTTTTCTGGTGTTGAGATTGAAGCTCCCCTTCCCACACTCTCCCGAATCTATGACTGGTGCTTCCACCTCACAGAAGACTCAGCTGAAACTGTCAGCAGAGGGGGAAGACCACACCTCTGGGTCTCAGAGGCCACACCCCCTAGACTCCTGGGGCCACACCTTACTGAGGTCAGTGAAAAAGTCTAGACAGACTGACACCTGGGACCAAGAGTTGGAGTCACACCTACCACCCTTCCTAATCACTGAATTGCCACAGGCTCTAGACTCTAGCAGAGGTTTGTTCAGCAGCTGAGCCCAACAAGCAGCCAGCAAGTGGGCTGCAGGAGGCAAGACTAAGGGAAACTTGGCCGTTTGAGTGGACTTGGCTGTTTACCCAGGACCAGAGTAGGTAAAAGCCAGCCTAGGAGTGAAGCTGGGTATTTCCATGTATACCTGGGCCCAGCAGAGGCAGCCACAAACTCTGACTTGCTTTTAGCTCCAAGAAGGTTGCTGAGGACCAGTCATGGGCAGTGTCTTTCAATGGTCTGTGCTGGATTCCTGCTTGGAAGGCCCAAGGGTGCACATCCAGGGGCCAGCTGCAGAAAGCATTGGTTCCAGACCTAACAACCCTTACTAGAGTGGTATCCTAAGGAAAAACTTCTCACACCAGGCCCAACTGAGGTGAGTTCTACTCTCCCTGGTTAGCACTGGCACAGCAGCTCATGTGCATTGGATAGGGTGGAGCTTCACAGTCAGCTGACCTGGTTGCTGGATATTCTGCCCTGCGGGGCTAGATTACACAGTGGTAAGGGAGAAATGTTTGGAGCATGGACATTTAAACTGTGGGTCCCTGTGAGTCTATTGTTGGATCTGGTTGAGGGGCTTAGTCACCAAGAGGGGCACAGTCAGCCCCAGGAGAGGATGCTCTCAGTTTTCTTCCCTGAGACTGGGGTCTCAACAGCTGAAAGAACATCTGCAGAGGGGACTGTTGGCCACACTCAGTCTAAATCTGCTGCTCACCTTGTTGGGGAGAAATAAGATTTGAGTATCCAGCAGTGGCTGAGGGATCAAGCTCTGGAATAGGGACCACATTTCCTTTGCTGAGCTCCTGACCAAGAGATTCCTGAAGTAGGGAGTCCTACAAATGGTGTACTTACAACCTCAGCTGTCTTAACCACCAAGCATGCAACCTGTAGAAGCATTGGTTGGATGAGGCCAACCTGAGCCCACACTACAATCTTACTACAGAAGACTCTGTGGGAAGACCAGGCAGCTGCAAGAGGAGGAGGAGCAGCTGAAAAGTGGAGATAAATTTTACAGAGCTTGGGGCTTTTCTGGAGCTCTTGTCATCTCTAAGCAGGAGGAAGCTGATCCTTATACAAAGGGTGGCCCCTTCCACAGTACCCAGATACAGAAAACACAGACACAAACAGCAAAAAGTACAGTAGCTGCAGACTGTAGCCCACAGTCAGTTACAAACAACAGCTGACACGAACCCAAGAAGAAGTAGAGCCAACACTACTGGTAGTGGGTGGTAGACAGCACCAACCCTGGACTCAACTATCTACACAAGCAACACACCAAAGGTGGAGTCTGGCAGGCACCAGATACTGTGGAGAATAAATACACCCAATAGGACAGACATTGCACAGTGTGTAATACACAAAATCAAGGTTGACCCTTAGAACCAGCCAGCCTGAAGGGATAAACATACCCATGAAAAGACCAACTGCATCTCATATGCACATACAACAAGAGGGAAAATAGTACCCACAAGAAGCATTCCTAGAACAAGGAAAACAAGTGGCCTGGAAAACAGTACCACTGAACCCATCTTCTTCATAAAGACCACACAAAAATTTCAAACTCAGACAGCACTACCTAACACACAGACAAAATGGGCAGACATCGAAATGTGACCCAAATGAATCAACAAGAGAAATCCCTACAAAAAGAACTTAATGAAATTGAAGTAACCAAAATACCAGATGCAGAGTTTAAAACTGATTTTTAGGATTCTCAAGGACCTTAGAGTGACAATAGATGGACATAATGAGCACCTAGATAAAGAGATAGCAAGCATCAAAAAGGACATTGAAATAATAAAAAAATTACTAGTCAGAAATGACAAATACAATATTAGAAATGAAGACTGTACTAGAAGGAATCAACAGCAAGTGGATGATGCAGAGGATCGAATCAGCGATTTAGAGGACAAGATAAACGAAAGCATGGAAGCAGAGCAGCAAAAAGAAAAGAGGCTCAAAAAGTCTGAGGAAACTCTAAGAGAGCTCTGCGACAACATGAAGAGAAACAACATCTGCATCATAGGGGTTCTTGAAGGAGAAGAGAAAAAACAAGGAATAGAGAACCTATTTGAAGTAATCATAAAAAATTTCCCTAAATTTAAGAATGAAAAAGTCAAACAAGTTCAAGAAGCACAGAGACTTCCATTAAAGAGGAACCCACGAGGCCTACAGCAAGACACATTATAATTAAAGTGTCAAAGTTAAGAGACAAAGAAAGAATACTAAAAGCTGCAAGAGAAAAGCATTTAATTACCTACAGAGGAGCCCTCATAAGGATGACATCCAACTTCTCAACAGAAACACTTGAGGCCAGAAGATATTGGCAAGAAATATTCAAAGTGATGCAAAGCAAGAACCTACAACCAAGACTTCTTTATCCAGCAAAGTTATCGTTTAAAATTGAAGTAAAATAAAAAGCTTCCCAGACAAAAAGAAACCTCAAGGAATTCATTACGACCAAACCAGTACTGCAAGAAATGTTAAGGGGCCTTCTGTAAAAGAAGCAAAGGAAAAAACAATCTAGAAAAAGAGAATTGTAGATTTAAAGACTAAAATGGCAATAAACAACTACATATCACCTGACCTGTAGTGGCACAGTGAATAAAGCATTGACCTGGGATCACTGAAGTCACCAGTTTGAAACCCTGGGCTTGCCTGGTCAAGGCACATATGGGAGTTGATGCTTTCTGCTCCTCCTCCTTCTCTCTTTCTGTCTCTCTTCTCTCTCTAAAAAAACTGAATAACTAACATTAAAAAAAACTACATATCAATAATAACCTTAAATTTAAATGAATTAAATCCTCTGATCAAAAGACATAGCTTAGCTGCATGGATGAGAAAACAAGACCTGTACATATGTTGTTTACAAAAGACCCACCTCAGAACAAAAGATATACATAGACTAAAAGTGAAGGGATAGAAAAAAGTATTTTATGCAAATGGAAATGGAAAAAAAAAAGCTGGTGTAGCAAATACTTATAGCCAACAAAATAGACTTCAAAACAAAGTCTATAGTAAGGGATAGAGAAGGTCACTATATAATGATAAAGGGAGCAATCCAACAGAGGAATATAACCATTGTAAACATCTATGCACCTAATATAGGAGCACCTAAAAATATAAAGCAGATTTTGATGGACATAAAGAGTGTGATCAACAGCAATACTATAATAGTAGGGGATTTCAATACCCCAGTAACATCACTGGAAAGCTCCTCAAGAAAGAAAATTTAAAAAGAAACAGCAGTCTTAAAGGACACACTAGATCAACTGGATTTAATAGATATCTTCAGAACTTTTCACCCTAAAGCATCAGAGTATACATTCTTTTCAAGTGCTCATGTTACATTCTCTAGGATAGACCACATGTTAGGACACAAAATGAATTTCAATAAATTTAATAAGATTGAAATGATATCAAGCATCTTCTCTGATCACAATGGCATGAAACTAAAAATCAACTACAATAAAAAAACTAAAAACATTCAAACACTTGGAGGGTGTTATTAAATAACAAATGGCTTAAAAACAAGATCAAGGAAGAAATAAAAAATTTCCTTGAAACAAATGAAAATGAACATACAACAACTCAAAATTTATGGGAAACAGCAAAACCAGTCCTGAGAGGGTAGTTCATAGCATTATCGGCATACCTTAAGAAGCAAGAAAAAGCTCTAATAAACAACTGTACCCTGCATCTAAAAGAACTAGAAAAAGAACAGTAAGAAAATCCCAGAGGAAGTAGAAGGAAGGAAATAATAAAGATCAGAGTGGAAGTAAATGACATAGAGGCTAAAACAAACAAACAAACAAAAAACAACAAAAAACTACTAATACAGAGGATCAATGAAACCAAGAGCTGTTTCTTTGAAAAGGTAAACAAGATTGATGAACCTTTAATGAGATTCATCAGGAAAAAATAAAAGAGGACCTAAATAAATAAAATTAGAAATGAAAGTGATGTAACAACTGACACCACAGAAATACAAAGAATTGTAAGAAAATACTGTGAAGATCTGCATATTAAAAAATTGGACAACCTAGGTGAAATGGATAAATTCCTAGAAACATATAAAATCTTCCAAAACTCAATTTGGAAGAAACAGAAAACCTAAACAGGCTGATTACAACAAATGAAATTGAAACAGTTATCAAAAACCTTCCAACAAACAAAAGTTTTGGACCAGATGGCTTCACAGGTGAATTTTACTAAATATTGAAAGAAGAACTAACACCTATCCTTCTCAAGCTATTTCAAAAAATTCAAGAGGAGGGAAGACTTCCAAGCTCCTTTTATGAAGCAAGCATAATCCTCATTCCAAAACCAGGCAGAGACACTACAAAGAAAGAAAACTATAGGCCAATATCCCTGATGAACTTAGATGCTAAAATTCTCAACAAAATATTAGCAAACAGGATCCAGCAATACATGAAAAAAATCATACTTCATGATCAAGTGGGATTTATTCTGGGGAGGCAAGGCTGGTACAATATTTGCAAATCAATCAATATGATTCATCACATAAACAAAAGAAAGGAGAAAAATCACATAATAATATCAATACATGCAGAAAAACCATTTGATAAAAATTCAGCACCCATTTATGATCAAAACTCTCAGCAAGGTGGGAATACAGAGAACATACCTCAGCATGATAAAGGCCATCTATGACAAACCCACAGCCAACATTATAATTAATGGACAAAAATTAAAAGCAATCCCCTTAAGATATGGAACAAGGCAGCAGTGCCTCCTTTCACCACTCTTATTTAACATAGTTCTGGAAGTCCTAGCCATAGCTATCAGACAAGAAGAAGAAATAAAAGGCATCCAAATTGGAAAAGTAAAACTATCATTATTTGCTAATGACATGATATTGTACATAGAAAACCCTAAAGTCTCAGTTAAAAAACTACTAGACCAGATAAGTGAATTCAGCAAGGTGGCAGGATGTAAAATTGATATTCAGAAATCAGTGGCATTTTTATACACCAACAATAAGCTGTCTGAAAGAGAAATTAAGAAAACAATCTCCTTCACTATTGCAACAACATAAAATAAAGTACCTAGGAGTAAATTTAACCAAGGAGGTAAAGGACTTGTACTCGGAAAATTATAAAACATTGATAAAAGAAATCAAGGAAGATACAAACAACTGGAAGCATATACCGTGTTCATGGATAGGAAGAATAAACATCATTAAAATATCTATATTACTCAAAGCAATCTATAAATTCAATGCAATTCCTATTAAAATACCAATGGCATACTTTAAAGATATTGACAAATATTCCAAAAATTCATATGGAACCAAAAAAGAACATGATAGCCTCAGCAATCTTGAAAATGAAGAATAAAATGAGAGGTATCACATTTTCTGATATCAAGTTATGCTACAAGGCCATTGTACTCAAAACAGCTTGGTACTGGCATAAGAACAGGCACACAGATCAATGGAACAGAACAGAAAACCCAGAAATAAACCCACACCTTTATGGTCAATTGATATTTGACAAAGGAGGTAAGAGCATAAAATGGAGTAAAGACAGTCTCTTTAATAAATGGCATTGGGAAAATTGGTCAGGTACAGGAAAAAAATGAAACTAGACCACCAACTTACACCATACACAAAAATAAACTCAAAATGGATAAAAGTCTTAAATGTAAGTCATGAAACCATAAACATTTTGGAAGAAAACATAGGCAGTAAACTCTCTGATATCTCTCGTAGCAATAATTTTGCTGATTTTTCTCCATGGGTAAATGAAATAAACGACAGGATGAACAAATGGGACTATATCAAACTAAAAAACTTTTGCACAGCAAAAGACACCATGAACAAAATAAAAAGACAACCCACACAATGGGAGAACATATTCAACAATACATCTGATAAGGGGTTAATAACCAAAATTTATAAAAAACTTCTAAAACTCAACACCAGGAAAGTAAAACATCCAATTAAAAATGGGCAAAAGAGCCTGACCTGTGGTGGCCCAGTGGATAAAGCATCGACCTGGAAATGCTGAGGTTGCCAGTTTGAAACCCTGGGCTTGCCTGGTCAAGGCACATATGGGAATTGATGCTTCCAGCTCCTCCCCCTTCTCTCTCTCTGTCTCTCCTCTCCCTCTCTCTCTCTCTCCCTCTCCTCTCTAAAAAATTGAATAAAATAAATAAATAAATAAAAATAAATAAAAAAACCTTTAAAAAAAATGGGCAAAAGAACTGAATAGACACTTCTCCAAAGAGGACATACAAATGGCAAATAGGCATATGAAAAAATGTTCAATGTCACTAATCATCAGTGAAATGCAAATTAAAACCACATTGAGATACCACTTCACACCAGTCAGAATGGTGCACATTAACAAAACAACACAGAATAAGTGCTGGAGAGGATGTGGAGAAAAGGGAACCCTCCTGCACTGCTGGTGGAAATGCAGACTGGTGCAGCCACTGTGGAAAACAGTATGGAGATTCCTCAAAAAAATTAACAATGGAACTGCCTTTTGACCCAGTCTTCCCACTTTTAGGAATATATTCCAAGAACACCATATTACTGATTCAAAAGGAAAAATGCACCTCCATGTTTATGGCAGCATTGTTCACAATAGTGAAGATCTGGAAACAGCCCATATGTCCGTCAGAGGACGAGTGGATTAAAAAGCTTTGGTACATATATACTATGGAATACTACTCAGTCATAAGAAATGATGACATCAGATCATTTACAATAACATGGATGACCTTGATAACATACGGAGTGAAATAAGTAAATCAGAAAAAACTAAGAACTATATGGACCTGGAAACTATTATGTTAAGTGAAATAAGCAAGGCAGAAAAAAATCATATGACCTCACTCATTTGAGGAGTACAATAAACAATGTGAATGGAATTGAGACAGAGGAGGGATCAAAGGGACCAGAGGAAAAGAGAAAAGAGGGAAAGGGGATGATAGGATGGGATAAACCTGAAGGGAAGGGGAGAGGGCGCTAGGGAGAGGGGTGCAAAGGAGTTGCTGAGGGGAATATGGGGGAGGGGGAATGCATTCGGGGCAACACTAGAATCTATGTAAACACAATAAATTAAAGTCAATTTAAAAAAGCTTGGTACATATACACAATGGAATACTACGCACCTGTGTAAAGAAGGAAATCTTACATTTTGTGACAGCATAAATGGACCTGGAGATTATTATGCTAAGTGAAATAAGCCAGGCAAAGAAAGAAAAATATCATATGATCTCATTTATATGTGGAATCTAATGAACAAAGGGAACTGAGGAACAGAATAGGGGCAGAGGCAGGGTCACAGGGACCAGAGGGACAGCAGTCAGAGGGAAAGGGGATGAGGGGATGGGGTCAGAGAAGGTGAAGGGATTAGTGAAACTATATATACGTAACACAGAGATATAGATAACAGGACAGCAAATCCTAGAGGGATGGGGGAGGGAGTTAAGGGGAGGGGGCAAAGGGGTATAAAATGGGACACAGGGGTGGGGGTGATGGAGTTATATTCACTGGGACACTTGAATCCATGTAAACACAATAAATTAAAAATTAATAAAAATTAAAGAAAAAGATCAGACACACACATAGTTAAAGTAATATTACAGTTTAAGGAAGAATGTAGGGAAAGAGACACATATCTTGAAGCTTAAGTTTAATAAGGATCTCTGAGCTGCTAGGTAATTGTCTTTATCATCTTGAGCTGCTATATATAACAAAAGACTAGGTGGCTTAAACAAAGACATTTATTTCTCACAGTTCTGGAGGTTGAAACACCTGAGACCAGGGTGACAGCACAGTGGTAGATGGGAAAAACCATTCTGTTCATGACAGTGCAGTAAATGAGGTCAGCTACCCTGATGGTGTCTTTATCACAGAATGTCACACTTTCATTTTCTTTGCATTAACAAATCTATTTTCTCTCATCCATGAAAATCTTGGGATTTAATTAATAGCTCTACCACTTCTTCCTCAATTCAGAACAAAAGTTTTTGTGTTTTTGCATACAATATACATACACTGTGTATATTAAAAGCTGTTACTCATTGGCCACATTGTTGTTGTTTTTTGTTTTTTGTTTTTTTTTTGCCATTTTGCACACAACTTAGTACAGAGAACTTTCTAGGGCAAAGTTTACCTCAAGCATATACCCCTGTTGAAAAGATAATATCCAGGAAAAGAGAAAAATGAGGGCACGGTCCTTAATTTTGTTTCACTTGTAAACTTATATACATATTTTAGATTCTTTGCTGGACTATAATAGGCTCTTCAACTGTTTACAAGGTAATTTCTGAGTTGTAAAAACTCCATGTTTTTGCATTGTATTCTCCTATTGAAGCTTAGCTTCCAAAATCAGATGGACAGAAAGAGCGAGGACTCTTTTTTCTTACATCTACATTGGAACTTTAACAGCAGACTATAATCATTCCAAGTCTGTCAAATATAGATGTATTAAATTTTTATTAGATAAATGATTATTCTGTTAGTGTCTTGTTATTTTTTTTTGTTTGAATGAATAAAAATAAATTGAATAATTCTGCATGACACACTGATTAGTGAACTCAAGATACTTATGGAAGTTTCTTCTACTTTTGGTTATTTGCTCAATTTCCTTTACTCTTTGCTTCATCTCTCAGAGTGAATCAGAGGAAACCCCAGACTGTTGAAAGACTTCTTTTTTACTTAGCGTTTTTTTTATTGGAAACTTTATTACTCTCACCAGAATAGTAAGACTGATGTTTAACCTCAAGTATTTATAAATATATTCTATTATCCATAAAAATATACCCTTAAACAAAATATAAGAGGCATCTGTTTCTCCCAAACTTTGCACAGCAGAAGTTAACGCATGATGGGGCAAGAACAACCTCAAGATAAACGTGAGTACTTCTCTCTTTTCAGTTTTAAAGAGGCAGGTAACATTATGACTAAGATTTCAAAATAAAATTAATAGTTTGTAGTTGTGAAGATTGAAGATAATGATATAGAAAGGAGAAGGTAGAAGAAAGTGAGAATGACTTTGAATAAGAGAAACACCATAGATAGATTCAAATATGCTGAGCAACAGAAATTTTTTCATAGGACATAAATTGGGCCAAAAAAGAAGTTAAAGTGTATAAAAGCAAAACAAGATGAAAAGACAGAAAGTAATTTGGGAAGATTCTTTTAAAGGGAAGAGAGAAAAGAAAGATATAGAAAATACATTGACTAAAGCTCACAAAGTTCTTGCAGCTTTAACTTTATCCCATTTTATGTTTTATTGAAGTGACACAAAGGGATTTGTATTATGAGAACATTAAATAATATTTTGAGAAATATATAGAATGTACACAGAAATATATAATTTTAAAATTAAGTTTCACTTTAGCTCATCGCCCCACTGTGGCAATCTTCAACAGACCCAAATGAACAATGGTACTTAAAAAAAATTTTATATCTTGAAAATTTTTTTATGGTAATGCATGCTGATATACATGATTATTTTCATTGTCATATAGAAGTCCATCATAATGATACATATACAAATATTAGGTTTCAGTGGGGTTTTTTTTTCCATTTCCAAAGTACTCTAAGGATTATTCTTTAATATAAATAAATTCAATTGTTTCTATAGGCTAAAATCTCTAGAAATGAAATTGTGAGGCCATTTGTAAAGTATATGATTGCCTAACCACTATCAATTTAAGAATTGATTAATGCTACTAATTTGATCTGTCTACATGGCTTTCTAATTCATAGTTCAGCAGCAACATTTTTTTAGCTAAAGTTTGTGTGTGTGTGTGTGTGTGTGTGTGTGTGTGTGACAGAGACAGAGAGAGATAGAGAGAGAGAGACAGACAGGCAGGAAGGGAAAGAGATGAGAAGCATCAATTTTTTGTTGTGGCACCTTAGTTGTTCATTGATTGTTTTCTCATATGTGCCTTGACCAGGGGGCTCTAGCAGACCGAGTGACCCCTTGCTTGAGCCAGCACCCTTGAGCTCAAGCTGGGAGCCTTGCTCAAACCAGATGAGCCCGCGCTCAGGCTGGCGACCTCAGGGTTTCGAACTTGGGTCCTCCGTATCTCAGTCCAACGCTCTATCCACTGTGCCACCATCTGGTCAGGCTTAGCTAGACTTTTATATTTTTAATGTACTTTTTAAAATCTGATGTGTAAAAAATCATACCATAATATTTTAATTTATTTTTCTATGATTGAGTATATTTTTATTTGTTTAATGACCTTTTATAATTTCAACAAATTAAACTTTCATGAAAATTTCTGCTCTAATGTTTGCTTTCTAATTAGTTTTTAAAATTCTTTATACAGTGTGGATGTTAGTACTGTGACACAATTTTTTTGCCAGGTGTTCCTTTTGTTTACATTGTTTGTTATATAGGTGTTTTTATTTTTATGTCCCCAAATTATCAATTTTTTAATGATTTTTGAGTTTTGTCTCTTCCTTGAAAACCTTTCCTATTCAAAAAAGATTACATATTATTTATTTATTTTTAGGGAAAAGTCTTTAAGCTCCCCTCTACATCTAAAAATTTAGATGGTCTCATATTTAGCTGGCTTCTTAGTAGAATTAATTTTCCTAGCTCTTGAGGTGCAGAAAAGAATGACCTGTTTATCTTTCTTTTTGTCCTGGTAGAAGGAGGCCAACATTTCCAGCTAAGCCTTTGGGCCACTGCTATTGTTTTCATCTCACTTCTGGGTGCCTGCTTTATTGCAAGTTGTTTGGGTAAGTTATTAACAAAAAATGGAGCTCTCCTTGAATTTATTCAAACAAATTTCATCAAGTTGCTTACCTTTTGTTATCTGGATTTTCCCCCAACACATTCACCTATAAAGTCTTCAGAGTCTTTGATTTTAAATTCAGAGCTACATGCCAGATGGTATTTAGATCCTTTCCTATACATGTGAAGGTTGGTACAATAGTGAATCATCTCCCATTTTGGACTGGGATTACAAAGGGCTGCTTCATGTGAGGAAAGAGTCACCAGAAAAATCCCACTTTCATATGGACTGCAGTTTGGCTTTAAAAGGAACAGTTGGAAGATTCATTCTTTCTGTTATCAAGACTTTTATATTTTTAATTTATATCATTTATTAATTATATTAATATATTAATTTATATTAATAATAATTATATTATTATAATTACAGTAATATAATATAAGTGTAAGTATAAGCAAGTAGACCAGAGGTAAAGAATAGAGAGCTTAGTTACAGATTCTGCATATATAAAATCTTTATATAAAACAGAAGTGGATATTACAGAGTTATAGTGAAATATAGTTTTGTTCAATTAATGGTGGAGAAACCATTGATTATCCATATTTTAAAAATTAAGTTGGTCTTCTGTCCCATATTATGTACAAAAACCAACACAAATTGCTTTGATTATTGGCCAAAATGTGAAAGCAAATCAATAACACTTTTTAGAAAGTAAATAGGAAATATTTTCATGACTTTGATCAGGGGTTAATTTCTTAAACAAGTCACAAAATGTGCTAGTCAATAAAGAAAATATTGACAAATTATTCTACACTGAAAGTAAAAAATTACTGTACAAAATTACTGAACAAAAAATATTACTAAATGAAAACAGAAAGCCTCAGGAGATGTTTGTAATGCATATAATTAATAAAGAATTTGTGTTCAGAATATATAAACTCTTTAAAAAAAATACCGATGCTACAACAGAAAACCAGGAAAAGTCTCAAATAGGCATGATAGAAAAAAAACATAAAGTGTCCAAAAGCATAAAAAATAAAAGTATTTAAAAAGTCAGTCATTAGTTTTCAGACAAATGCAAATCAAATTACAATGAGATGCCACTGAAAACATGACAGAATGGCAATAATGAAAGTCTGGTATTGTCTTTTGCTTGGAACTGCTATCTTCCAAAATGACTAACTCAAAGAGAAAGGGAAGAGGCACTCACGATATGTTGTGGAGCCCTTTTAGGAAAAAGAGAGTTGTTCCTTTGACATACATACGTGAAAATCTACAAAAATGGTGGTAGAGACGTCAAAGGAATGGGCACTGTTTAAAAAAGAACGTCCCACAAATGTTACTGTGGCAAAACTGGAAGAGTCTGCAGTATCACCCAGTAGTGGTCATTGTTCTAAACAGACAACTTAAGGGCAATATTCTTGCCAAGAGAATTAGTGTATGAGTTGACCATATTAATTACTCTAAGAACTGAGATAACTTCCTGAAACATGTGGAAGAAAATGATCAGGAAAAGAAGGAAGCCAAAGGAAAAAGTTCAACTTAAGTGCAAACTGGCTCCACTTAGAGAAGCACACTTTGTGAGAACCACTGGAAAAGAAGCTGAGGTGCTGGAACCCCTTCCCTGTAAATTAATGGCATAAGTGTAAAAAAAGGGGGGGGGGCTTTGAAATGTTAAAAAAAAATCTGGCACTACCAAATATTGGTAATGATGTGGAGCAACTGGACTCCAATGAACTGCTCCTGGGTAGGAGTGTAAAAAAGTACACCTACTCTAGAAAAGTTCACCACCATCACAGTTGACAATATGTTTATCCTATTACCAGCAATTCTGCTCCTAGGTATAGATCCTATAGAAATGCATGTTTATTTGCTCTCAGATAGGATGCATGGTCAAAAATGCTCAAAGCAGCATAACACAATAGGACCTCACTGGAAGCACTGCAGATATCAACCCGAAGAACACATAAACACCTGTTAGTGCATTAGGACAATACATCACTTTACAGCAATGAAAATGGATGAATTACAGTTGCATGTAACAATGTAAATAAATTTCAGAAACAACACTGACCAGAAACAGAAACAAAAGACATATTGTATGATTCCATGTATTAAAGTTCGAAAGCAGACAAATCTGATCAATATGGTTTAGAGATGTTATTAAGTGGTAAACTTGTGAAGCAAAGCACAAAGTGATTATTTAATTAAAATTTTTTCCATTGATTTGAAAGAGAGAGAGAGAGCAAGGGAGAGAGAGAAAGGAAAGGAGAGAAGAGTCAGCTCGTCTCACTTAGTTCTTCCATTTTAGTTGTGTGCTCATTGATTGCTTCTCTTATATTTCCTGACTGGGAATCAAACACACAACCTTGGTGTGCTGGAATAATGCTCTCTCCATTGAGCCACCCAGCCAAGGCTGAACGTGATTACTTTAAAACCCGTGTGTGGTTACCTTTAAGAGAGAGGGAGTGAGTTGCATTTGAGATACAAAGGCCACGTGAGATTTTGCCAATGTTGTGTTTCTTGAGCTGGGTAGTTACCTGGAGTGTTCACTTTACAATCTGTTGATACACCGTACATTCATATGTTTTATTTCTTTACATTTGGTTATATTTTAAAGTAAAAATATCCAAAAGATAAATAAATGCACAAGGTTCATAAAATTTTGTAGAAATATTTCAAAGTTGGACAAAAATCTCCACTCTAACACAAATTCTGATAGAAAAATATGCTTAAATGTACATGCACATAGCCTGACCAGGTGATGGCACAGTGAATAGAACATCAGACTGGGGCACAGAAGACTCAGGTTCAAAACCCTGAGGTAGCTGGCTTGAGTATGAGCTCATCCAGCTTGAACACGGGTTCACCCACTTGAGTGTAGGGTGGCTGGCTTGAGCGTGGAATCACAGACATGACCCCATGGTTGCTGGCTTGAGTAAGAGGTCACTCACTCTGCTGGAGCCCCCTGGTCAAGGCACATATGAGAAATCAGTCACTGAACAACTAAGATGCCACAACGAAGAATTAATGCCTCTCATCTCTCTCCCTTCCTGCCTGTCTGTCCCTATCTGTCTCTCTCTCTCTGTCTCACTAAAAAAAAAAAAAAAAAAAAAGAAAAGAAAAGAAAAAAGGAGCCTACCTTCTAGGCAGGCAATAAAAAAATACATGTACATAAAGGTTTGAAAAACTACCCTTATAAAACACAAAATGGAAAATATAGTAATAAAAGTATTAATTTCAACCATTTCTTTCAACCTGTTTACCAGAAGCTGCAACAAAGAAACTGTATAGAAAGAAAAGAGAATGTGGGGCTCTAACTATGAGGATAAGAGAAAATTTAGAACAGTCAGCTCCCATTTCTCAAATTAAATGATTATATAGGGAAAGGAAACAAGCTTTATTTCCTCCTTGACAGTGACTCATAAGAACCTTCTCCGCTCTAAGAGAAACGTGGGAATGTTCAAGTTACCAAGGCACCCCATGAAGGTGACGTGCATCGGAGAAAAAGCAGAACTGAAAGGTACAGGCAGCAGAGTACCATAAGAGAATTTCTCTCTCATTTCCATTCCGTTAAGATTCATAATCTGATTTAAAGTATATCTGTAATAAACCAGGAGCAATGAAAATAACCTAAGATGAGAATCTGGCACAGTTTCAACATCAGTAATTGCAATAGAACTATTTCCCATGACTGTGATCAGTCGAATAACTGCAGAATATAATATGTATTTATGGGCCATTTTTGGCATCCAAAAAATAATGTTAATTTAATTTCATTTCTTTTGATTCAGACATATCATAAGGACTGTTTCCTCTTACACTTGTCTTTATCTCTTTTATTATTCTGGAATTTATAAAGTCTCATTTGGGAGAATGGGGAAATGCTTGTGAGTTTTAGCAGGCTCTTTGTCCCTTTAGATAAAAAAGGCTTTGTTATGGAAACACTTTAAATACGAATGTTAATAGATGGAGGAATGTTGAAAAATGATCATTCCCTCCAAGAGAATATGTTGTAATTTTCTTATAGTCATTACATGATTCTAATACTTTTGTTTAGAAGATATTTGGAAATATAATTAAGAATATTTTAAAAATATTTGGTAATATTTTGGTAAGCTTGGTATTGTTCCCATAAATGATAGCTGGATACTAGATGGTAGAATAATAATGCAATCTGTTACAAATAAATGCTCCTTTGTAACTAATTTTTATTTCAATATTTTCTTGAGGTGGTACATGGAATTGTTGTCCTTTTGGCTGGAGACCCTTCCAGTCCAACTGCTATTTTCCTCTTAATGACAACAAGACATGGGCAGAGAGTGAAACGAACTGTACAGGGCTGGGGGCTCACCTGGCCAGCATCAGCTCAGAAGCTGAACAGGTATGTTGGCAGGCTCCCAACAGTTTCTCTGCTTCTTTGAATCTCTTTGCAGAGAAAAGGGGCGTTTTCTGTTCTGCTCTGCTTCTGGGCCTTTGCTTCACCTGTTCCATCTGCCTGGAAAGTCTTTTCTTCCTCTCTTATTTTCTTTACACGACCAACTTATTCAGGTCTTTCCAGATTTCATTCATGTATTATTTCCTCCAGAAAACTACCCTGACCATCTGCCCTACTCTACCCTCCCTCTTCTAAATTGGGGGTACTTGTGTGGTACTTGGTGCACTGGGTACTTAATTCAGTATCCTGCATCTGTCTGTTTAATACTCCGTCTCTTCCAATGATTCTTAACTTTGTAGAGAAGTGGGGCCATGCCTTACTCATCTTTGCATCTCCGGAACCCTGCACAGTGTTAGGCACTCTGGCTAAGGACTATTTGGTGAGTTAAGTGAATAAGTGAACAGTTAATCGAAGACTGAAATAGCTACAGGATAAAGCATAAGAAAAATAATGCAGATATATGGTTGTAATTCTAAATAAGAATATCTTAACATAACACTGAAATTTACTTCCTCTTGTAATACATCTCCATATATGTATCATGACTTACATTCTGGCCTTTTATTGATCAGCGGGGTTTCCTGGAGGATTCTGTTTTCATGGTTTTGTAATCTACAGGCTGATTCTTTGAATAAAATGTGATTTAATAAACTATACAGACAATTAAAGAAGGCAATTTTAAAAACAAAAGTTCTTGATAATCTGATCCTATTAAGAATTTGCTAGGTGGTTTGCTAGTACAATCTCAGTTAACCTTCACAATAACTCTATGAAGCAGTGGAGTTGTCTCTTTTGAAAACAAAACTAGGGTTTGGTGAGATTAAAACACTTAGACTAACATTACACAGTAAAGAGCAGAGGCAGGGTATGAGAACAGATCTGTCTGATGCCAACACTTTTGTGCTTAACTAGTAATCTATTTGACTTCTTTTCTCCTTTCCTAACATAACATCATGATAACACAAATATATTTATAAGAATTTACATTTTTATTGCAGAACTTTATTGTTCAACTTTTGGATAAACAATTTTCATATTTCCTGGGACTTTCACATGAGAATCCTGAAGGCCAGTGGCAATGGGTGGACAGGACGCCATTTAACCCACATATGGTGTGAGTATACAGACTGGGGTGGAAGAGTTTTACAGGCAAAGATGGGAAGATGGTAGCAAGCAGGATTCATTTGGGGTGAAGCAAACCACTATAAAAGTGCTTACTCAACACCATGTGTTAAACAACTTCTGTACTAGCATATGCCCATACTTGTGTTGAACAGTATGATTTTTCTGCATAATCCCCTGACACCCCAACCCTGTGTGTGTGTGTGTGTGTATTACATATATATTTTTTTTCTGTTTCAGATTCTGGCATAAAGGTGAACCCAAAAACGATCAGAAAGAAAATTGTGTTGTCCTTGTTCATAATCAAAACAAATGGGCCTGGAATAGTTTTTCTTGTTCCTTTGAGGCAAGTAGGATTTGTAAGAAACCTACAACAGTATTACGAAAGCTATGAAGGGGTTCTTGAGGAAGACAGAAAAGAAAAACCCATTAGACTAGAGCAGAACGTACATGCATCAATGGAATAAAGAAAACATGCTAGTCATAGAATATTTTCAGTCGTGATGGCTTTATTTATGCTGTTCAATTCATTCAAGATAATGTGTTGTTCTGTGGTGTTTCAGTGGAGGAAATCATCTCTTCTATGGAAATCAGTTTTCATTAACTTTGCTTTCTTAATAACATTTCAAAGAATGTGTTTTTCAAAGAATGTGTTTACAATTTACATTTACCAGAATAGCTTAAATGAGGCAGTGTCTTAATTACTTCTTTCTCTGCCTAGAATCTTAACTCTTAAAATTTAGTGGGGAATTCACATTCTAAGGTATAAAAATGTTGAATCGCTATATTGTACACCTAAAACTAACATAACCAAAATAAGATTGTACACCAACTATACTTAAAATATGGTATACCATATTTTAACCCAAATATCACAAACCTTTTCTAGTGTTTAAAAATATTTTTAATGTTTGATGCTTCATTTTCAGACTTTTTAATATTATCAATCATTAGGTTGCCATTTCATGGAAAAAATATTTTCTAAACAGTATAGAATAGTTCTGAATTATGGCATTGCACGGGTAGAAAAAATATGACTATCCACTTTTAAGAATTCACTTCTTACTCTATTCTAAATGTCTTCCCAAAGCAGGTGTCTCAAGCTGACTTATTTATTATTATTTTTTTGAATGGAAGAATCCCTTATGGGTCACCTTAACCAAACTCCTTCAATTCTATAATTGAGGAAATGAAAACCTTGGGAAGCCAAAGAGCCCAACTTCGCATTGCTAGTTCATGAGAGAGCCAGGCCTATGGCTCAGATCTAAGAGGTGAAATGCAGTCTGCTATTACAGAAAGTTACTGGGGGTCACTTGGCCTCTTGGCTAACAGAGAGATAAAAGTTCCTAATTATTTGCAGTAATACTATATTGGTGTTTCTACATTTTTAATTTGTATCATATTTTCAACATACTTATGTAAATTGGTAGCACATTTCTTTGGAGCTATAAAGCTAAAGTTCAAAGTAGCAAAGAAGTCGTTTTAACAACTGAATTATGCTTTTGCGATATATATATATAGTATTATTAATTATGGAGCAGGCACATCTAACATCAATCAAATTTAGTGATCTTTTTAAAATTTTCAATTTGCTGATGTTTCATTGATCTAAAATAAAAAATTTCAAGCACAGCTTTTTAAACTAACTTTCTCAGTATTATTTTTAAAAACAATATTTTGCACCCACTGACAACTGTCAGTCTTTTCTCTGTACCTATGAATTTATTTCTATTTTTTTGTTAGTTTATTTTGTTCATTAGATTCTACATATAAGTGAAATCATATGATACTTGTCTTTTTCTGATTGGCTTATTTCACTTAAGGTAAATAGATTAAGCAAAGAAAAAACCACTCATAGACACAGATAACAGTATGGTGATTACAAGAGGGAAAAGGGTACAGGGGGATAAATGGTGACAGAAGGAGACTTGACTTGGGGTGGTGAACATACACAGATGAGGTGTTATAGGATTGTACACCTGAAACAAATATAATTTTATTAAAGAATTCAATTAAAAATGGTGAATTATAAAAAATAGCATTTTACAAATTAGTGATTTTTTGGATGTGAGGGTGATCTGGCTGTGACATCTGTCACCCCATTGATCACCAGAGTTGATTTGGCTGATCTGGCTGGCTAGGCGGGTGTCGCCTTCCTCCCTCACCGCTCCATGTGCGTCCCTCCCGAAGCTGCGCGCTGGGTCGAAGAAGATGACCTTCCCCAATAGAGGAGAGGACTGTTCTTGGGTCAAGGGTATACAAGTAGCTGCGCTCCCCTGCTAGACCTCCAAACAAGTCTCAAGCACAAATTAGTGATTTTATGAGTTTAGATTATTAGTGTTTGATTAATTGATTAATTCCACAAATGTGTATATATGTCTGCATTTAAAGCTAATACTTTTAACTATTGCTAAGGGAGTTTGTTTGCTATATTTACTAAATTGGCAAAATCTATAAAAACCTGTTGACATAACTTTATGCATATGCTAATAGGCTTTATATAGTTAGTATTATTCACTTTTATTTTTATAAAATTGTATATTGGTAGAGATTCAGTTGTCAATAAAGTGTCACCCTTTGGGATTCAGTTCATCTGTGTGTACATCATTTCTCATTACCTCCACGACTTCCCCCACAAACCAGGCGCTACCTACTTACCTGGATTATTACAATGACCTTCTAATTGGTATCCCCTTTTCCACCCTTAGTCCCTTTTGGTCTGTTCTAAACACTAATGACATCTTTTCTGTTCTTCAGAACTTCTTGAAGACAGTTGATAATAATTTCTTTTTTTTTAAAGATTTTATTTATTCATTATAGAGAGGAGAGAGAGAGAGAGAGAGAGAGAGAGAGAGAGAGGAGGAGGAAGCATCAACTCCCATATGTGCCTTGACCAGGCAAGCCCAGGCTTTTGAACCGGCAACCTCAGCGTTTCCAGGTTGACACTTTACCCACTGCGCCACCACAGGTCAGGCTGAAGATAGTTGATAGTAATTTCATTTTAAAAAAATGTTCATTCATTTATTACAGTGTGGTAGTCCAAGGAGTTTGAAACATTTAAAATTTTTGAATACTGTTTTTATCTTTGAAAAAATGTGGTAAATGTTTTAAAAAGCAAAGAGTAAAAACATTAATAAAAGTATAAAGTACATCTCCTTTCCATCCTAAATTCCAGTCCCCTAAATGCTTCTGCAGAGTAACAACATGATGAGTTTATTGCCATATATGTTTATGTGTGATATAATATATAGATATATAACCCACAATTTTTTACACTAATGGAAACATTATCTACATAGTCTTAAACATCTTGCATTTTTTAAGTTAACAATATAACTTGGAAACTATTTTATACCTTGTTCCTTTTAAGTAAATTATGTTTTATTGTATTGATATATTATAATTTGAAGTAACATTAAAAGGACAAAAAGTTTCCTCATGTAATAAAAATTAACAAAGTAATGGTTATAGAACATTCCTGAGAGTGATTCTTAATCAGAGTTCCAAGAGGGTTATTTTCCCCATGAAAATATGAGACTAACAGAATGCATTTGAATGCATTGATGGTGATACATAATTCTGGAGAATTAAGAGGTGAATTATTATTAATCAGTACATAGAAAACTAAATAAATATTAAAAATACTGTCAATAACAGTGACCTGAAAAGCAAAATGTGTTTAAGAGAGTATAAGTAGGCCCTGGTTGGGTAGCTCAGTTGGTTAGAGCATCATCCCCTTAAACTAAAAGTGCAGGTTTGATCCCGGTCAAGGCGCATGAAAGGATCAAACAGTGGATGCATAAATAAGTGGAACAATGAATAGTTGTTTCTTTCTCTCTCTCTCTCTCCTTTCTCTCTCTCTTAAATAAATACATAAAAAGAGTATGAGTAATCATGATACAGTATATAATTCAGCTGTGAGTATATATATCATAATGTGTTAAATATTTAACAAAATTAAGTTATGATAGTGATATCAGAGGGATGGAAAGTGTGTGCAGCTCACACAGAGAGATATTCTTGTTTTTATTAATGTGGATAAATGATCAGCCAAGGCATTATAGTATAAAATATTAAATAGAAATAGAAATGATTTAAAAACAGAATGCAGTAGAAGGAGAAATGTCTAAAGAGTCGAATGTGCTTGTCTCTTGAGCAGGGAATTAGTAGTTGGCAGAAAACAGCTATTTTCAACTTAAAATGCCTGTAGAATTTTTTTTAAGCAACGAGCATGGAATTAAATAGCATACAAATGTATTGATGTAATTAATATTAACATTTAACAGCAATTAACATGTGGTAACATTTGATATTAAAAAGAGATGATTAAGGATCATCTAATACAATCAATTTATCATTTTCTGTAAAACATTTAACAAATAAGAGGAGGAGGAATTTTCCACAGAGAGTCTACTCCAAATCTATAGCATCCATTGTATAGTATTTAATGATAACTCATTAAAAGGATTTTCTTTAAGGTCAAGAACAAAGCAAGGATATTCACTTATTGCAACTTCTATGCACCAATGTGTTGGCAGTAACAGTTAGCTTAGGATGAGTGGAAGAACAGGAATCGGGGAAAAAATCAATATTTGCAGACCAGAACTGTCCAAAAGAAATATAAAAAGCAAGAATTATAAAAGCAAGCCAAAAATGTGAAACATACAAATTTACATTTTCTTGTAACCGCATAAAAAAATGTATCCTAATTATTTATTTATTTAAACCAATATATCAAAAATACATTTTTAACATGTAATCAATGTAAAATCATTAGTGACATATTTTTTTCCAATTTAGTTCTTCAAAATTTGGTGTATATTTTACACTTCCCAGCATATTTCAGCTAGGACTAGTGCTCAACATTCAGTGCTACTATCCTGGATAGCTAAGTATATTGACAATATAATTAACTGTATAGAAAATATAAGGGAATCTATAGCTAAAGTGTTAAAAAATAATAACATAGTTTATCAATGTTTCTGAATAAATTATCAATATACAAAGATAAACAATATTCCTATATAATATCTGCAAAACATAGAAAATGTACTTTTATATAAAATATTACACTTATAATGGCAATATAACTCTAAAATAAGATACCCAAGAATAAACCACCAAATGTGCAAATTTTATGAACAAAACTTATTTGCAAGACTTGTACAGCAACCTGCCAGGGTTTGGCTGTATGACTTTCCTACTCTACTGTGTGCCTTGTGATTCCTGCAGTTGGTCCCCTACTGGATCTCAGCCCGTGTTCCTCAAATTAGTTCAGGCTCCCACACTTTGGGCAGTCTGCCTTCACCAGGATGGCCTCTGGAATCCAGTCAGTTCCCCAAACCCTTTCTACCCTTCCTACCACCACCCTTCCCCTTACACAGACTCACCCTACTCAAATTCTAAATCTCTGTTAGGGGTAATTATGACCTCTTTCCCCAACTTCACCCCACACATACATGCATACATATGTAAAAGCCACCTTGCTCTGCATCATCTGATGAACGACTTTAGGACTGTATTATTAAGAAATGAAAAGGGGAAAGAAGAATAGAAAAAAGAGAAAATAGAAGAGCAAGAAGAACATTTTAAGTGATTCTTCAAAACTTGGTTTTACCTCAGAGGGACCTTTAAGAAAGATTTTTGTGTGTAAACTTATGAAGACTAAAAAAATTCTTGAAGTTCAGAATTCTTTAAGTTCACTTCAATTTTTATTTATCAAATTTAAATTAAAGTAAGATTACTATTGTAAAAGCATCATCTGTTGAATGACTCCTTTCTGAATGTGTGTGTGCGCATGTGTGAATTATGGCTTTTTTTTTTAATTTTGTATTTTTCCGAAGTTAGAAGCAGGGAGGTAGTCAGACTCTGCATGCACCCAACCAGGATCCACCTGGCATGCCCACCAGGGGGCAATGCTCTGCCCATCTGGGAAGTTGCTCCATTGTGGCAGGAGCCATTCTAGCACCTGAGGTGAGGCCATGTAGCTGTCCTCAGCGCCCAAGCTGACTTTGCTCCAGTGGAGCCTTGGCTGCAGGAGGGGAAGAGAGAGATAAAAAGGAAGGAGAGGAGGAGGGGAGGAGAAGCAGATGGGCCCTTCTCCTTTGTGCCCTAACCAGGAATTGAACCCAGGACTTCTACATGCCAGGCTGACACTCTACCACTCAGCCAACTGGCCAGGGCTGAATAATTTTTTTTCTTATACACTCTTTCTTTTCTCTTAAAGGAAACACTTTACAGCTTCTCTTGGCATATTTGAACTTCTAGCACCATTACTCTTGCTCTTTCAGGCCATTATTAAGGAAAATAAAGATTACTTGAACACAAGCACTTCAATAGCATCACAGTTGATTTGATAATGGAGATGGCTGCTAAGTGATTAATGAGTAGGTAGTGCATGCAGTATGAGGACAGGACACTGGACAAAGGGATAATTTATGTCCTGTGCAGGAAAGAATGAGATGACATGAAATTTTTTATACTTTTTAAAAATTAATTTTAATGGGGTGACATTGATAAATCAGGGTACATATGTTCAGAGAAAACACCTCCAGATTATTTTGACATGAAATTTTTATTAGGCTAGTGAGAACAGTGAACAATTTAAAACTTATGACTTGTTTATTTGTAGAATTTAATATTTTTAGGCCACAGTTGATTACAGGTACCTAAAACCATGGAAAGCAAAACCACGGATAAGGGGATCTATATATCTCCCATCCTTTTGCCTTCCCATCCTGCTATTTAGCTTTTGAAGTCATAATAAGTTTTCATGTCTTTTTTCAATATTGAAATACAACTTAAAATAAATTATATTTACCTATAGGAAAATAACAATGAACAACAAAAATGATCTCCATCTGCTTTTCTATGTTTTCTCATTGATGTTTATGATTGGAAAAAGGGAATTAAAGAGTTTAAAATATATATATTTATTGGCTTAAGTTTAGGTTGAAACTTTTGGTTTAAAAGAGTGTTGATGATGACATCAGAGTAATGGCGGGATAGGAAGCGATACCGATAAATCTCCCCCAAAACTCAACAAGATCTTCAACCAGAAACAGAAAAACCTATCCTTGGAGCCTCCAGATGTTTCACAATACACCCAAAGGTATGGTCGAGTGAAAAATTGGCTAAATATATAACCAAACCCTGAAGGAAATAGGGAGTAAGAAATGCTCCACCTTCCTCACTAACCTAAACAGGGCGGCTTTCACTGGGAACTGTGAATATAGAAACTGAGGTGGGCAAAGGGGGTGAATAGATCCAGGCTGCGGCACAAACGGCCGAACCAGGTTGTGGCACGGAGATCCAAGCCGAGGAAAAACTGTTCCTGTGGCAACTCAGTCAATACAAGCTAACACTTGCGCCAAACCCAGACAAAGAAAGACAAGTGGGGCAGCCATTTTCCCCGATCCCCTGGTCAGCGCGCGCAGATAGTGGGCGAGAGATTTCTTCCAAAGCCCCGGGAGTGGGCGCCCATGTTATCCCACAGAGAGGCAGAGTCAGAGGCCTTTGTGTGGGCTGAAAGCGGAATCTCCAGGCTGCCCCAGTGCCCTGGGAAAGCCGCGCAGGGGGAGGGAGCGAGAACTAATTCCAACGCTGGAACTTTTCCGTGCTGGTGGGGGTTTCACTAGAGGGAGAGGCGGCTGGCCTGATATCCTGGTCTGCGCGTGCAAATAGTGAGCGAGAGATTCCTCTGAGTGCCTCGGCAGTGTGTGCCCGTGTTATCCCACAGAGGGGCAGAGTCAGGGGCCTTTGTGTGGGCCAAAAGCAGAATCTCGGGCCGCCCCAGCACCTTACAAAAGCCGCGCACGGGGACGGAGCAAGAGCCAATTCCAACGCTGGAACTTTTCCGTGCGGGCGGAGGTTTCACTCAGAGTGTGAGACTGCCAGCCTGATATCCCAGTCTGCGTGCGCAGATAATGAGCGAGAGTTTCCTCCAAGCGCTCCAGGAGTGGGCGCCCGCCGTGTTACCGGACAGAGTGGCAGAGCCAGAGGTCTTTGAGTGGGCGGAAAGCCCGCCTGATTATGCTAGCTGCTCTGACTGACTGAGCCTTACCCAGAGCCCTGTGCTGAGTGGAAATAGAGTGGGGAGTTGCCAGCTCTTTGAGCCTCTTACTATCCAGGCAGAGGCAGCAGCAACCCCATAGCTGGATTATCAGGCTACTAATTGAGGAAGGAAAGACTAGGAGAAAGGCTCCAGGAACACGGACTCTCTCACTGTCGGAGCCTATAAAAGCTAATGAGCTTCGACTGCCAACGAGACTAAAGCACAATACATGACATTGCCATAGAGACTTATCAACTGCAAACCTCTACCTGAGCATGCCAAAGGGGCAGAACCCGGGTACAGAGTCACCGACCAGGAAGAGGGAGAGAAAAGAAAAAGCAAGAAGATAACCTCTCAAAATCAAGAATAGGAGTGACGTCACGGAAATGGCGCTGTGAGCAGCGCGTCCAACAGATCTCCCCAAAATCTCAACAAATTTATCAACTAGAAACAGAAAAATTTATCCTCGGAGCATTCCGGACTTCCACACACACACTGAAAGCAGAGGGACTGTTGCCCAGGAGGGAGTACACCTGTGGTGAGTCAACCCAAACGTGCAGCTGCCTGCTCACACTCGGGGACGGCAGCCTGGGCACTGGCGGCCATCCCAGCATACCCTGAGAAGCCGTGCGCGCGCGGCCCCCCCATGCCGCGGTCCGACCACTGGCATGATGAGAAATCGCACGCCCGGTGCCGCGATCCAGAGAGGCCCCGTCCACTGGCGTGCTGAGAAACCGCGTGCACCCCTGTGCCACGGTCCCCGTCCACTGGCGTGCTGAGAAACCGCGCGCACGCCCGGTGCCGCGTGGGCGCCAAGGCTGTCCTTCCTAGTCAGGAGATTCTCTCCGGGGGCGGGGCACCTCACCCAGCCATTCAAGCTAACAATCAAGCGTTGGGGGAGGGGCGGCGCAGGCAGCCTGAAATTCTTTTTGGAGCACAGCTGCGGATCCAATCACTGAAATTAGCTTAACCCACGAAATCTACGCACCCACGGGGCTCTAATTGATAAGATCTCTCCCAGTTCAGCGATCCAAGACAAGAGGCGTGATATTTTTCAGTGCCTTTCGCTAAAGGGGCGGGGGCAACTTCTGATTGACAGAGCCTCCATATTCAGGGATATTCCTAACAAGAGGGACTTGGCAGATATTAAGATCCATAAAGCAAACAGCGACTAGTGCTTCTTCTTCCCAGCCAAAACAGGCTACCAAGTGTGGAAAGCCTGGGTTGAGTGGTCCAACTGAATGATAGGCGCTGAACAGTCACCTTGACAACAATTGACTCCCAGCCCCACCTGATTACGCTGGAGGCTCTGACTGCCAAAGCCTTACCCAGAGCCTTGCGCTGAGTGAGGATAGAGTGGGGATTTCCCAGCTCTTTGAGCCTCTTACTCCCCAGACAGAAGCAGTGGCAGCCTCATAGCTGGATCATCAGGCTGCTAATTCAGGAAGGGGAGACTAGGAAAGAGACTCCAGGAAAGCAAACTCTCTCATTGTTGGACTCTGCAAATGCCAACAAGCCTTGACTACCAGCGAGACTAAAGCCAATTATATGACATTGCCATAGAATCCCATCAACTGCAAATTCCTACCTAAGAGTGACATAGGGGCAGAACCTGGGGTATAGAGTCACCGACCAGAAAGAGGGAGAGAAAAGAAAAAAGGAAGAAGTTAACCTCTCAAAATCAAGAAAAATCCACAGACTTTATAACTTGTTCCACTAATTCTTTGTTGTTGTTGTTTCTTTCTTCTATTTTGTTGCCTTTGTTGTTTCTATTTCTTCCACCTCGGTCCTTTTGCTCTCTGCCCATCTTATGCTACCCTTTTCTTGAACTACAGTGCCCATGAGTGTTACATTTTGTTTCTTTTCTTCATCCTAGCCCTTCTTTGGGGTTGCACTCCGGGACCCTTGACTCTCACTCTCTCCCCTTTTGTTTTTTTTTCCTTTCCTTTTTTTCTTCCTTCGTTTCTCTCTTACTCTTATTTTTTCCTTTCTATTCATTTCTTCTTTTCTCCTTTTGCTTTTCCTCCCATTTAGGCCTCAATCACGAACAGATTGTTTGATTTGAGACTCAAGTTTTTGTGGGGGTTTTTTTGGTGTTGTTGTTCTTTTTTTTCTTCTTCTGCTTTTGTTCTTGGTTTTTCTTTATTTGTTTGTTTTTGTGGCATTTTGGGCACTTTTTGCATTGCTTTTTGGCTCACTGGCATTCCTCCCAACCCAAAGTCTCCATTGTATTTAGTCTTCGCTCCACTTAATACAACAGATTTTTGCTTATTGTTTTTATTTTTGTTTTTCTCTTCTTTAATTATAGTTTTTCTCTCCTTTTTTCTGTTTCCCTCTCATCCCTATCATTATATCTCTTGGTCGACCATCACTTACAGGCAAATCATTTTATGCTTGTCTAAGATTTTCTCCCCTTTTTTTTTTTTGTATTTAGTGGGTCCCTAATCCCTTTTTTGCCCCTTGAACTCTTCACCCCAAATCAGGCCCACCATTATAGGCAGTTTTTGTTCCATTTGGCATAGTATAATTCACAGGTCATCACGATATTTCCCTAAGGAGGTGAGAGGAGGAGAAGAGAAGAGAGAAAAAAGGGGGAAATAATAAATTATTACTTTTTTTTGTGGAGTGTTTTCCTTTTTTTTTTCTTTTTATTTTTTATTAATTCTAATTAACACTATCATCAAGACCACCTTCAGATGCCAATAAGAAAAAGGAAATCGAACATTATGGATACAAAAGACAGAGAGGTAACGCAAATTGATGTGGAAAAATCTATGGAGAAAAGATTTAACATATTGGAAGCCTTGGAGCCAAATGACAGAGAATTTAAAATAGAAATCTTAAAAATACTCAGAGATATACAAGAAAACACAGAAAGGCAATTTAGGGAAATCAGAAAACAACTCAACGATCACAAAGAATATTACCAAGGAAATTGAAACTATAAAAACAAATCAAACAGAAATGAAAAACTCAATTCAAGAGATGAAAAATGAGGTAGCAAGCTTAGCTAATAGAACAGCCCAGATAGAAGACAGGATAAGTGAAATAGAAGACAAGCAACTTGAGGCACAACAGAGAGAAGAAGAAAGAGACTCAAAAATAATAAAAAACGAGAAAGCCCTACAGGAATTGTCTGACTCCATCAGAAAGAATAACATAAGAATAATAGGTATATCAGAGGGAGAAGAGAAAGAAAATGGAATGGAGAATATACTCAAACAAATAATAGATGAGAACTTCCCAAGCCTGTGGAAAGAATTAAAGCCTCAAATTCAAGAAGCAAACAGAACACCGAGTTTTCTTAACCACAACAAACCCACTCCAAGGCACATCATAATGAAGATGACACAAACCAATGACAAAGAAAAAATTCTCAAGGCAGCCAGGGAAAAGAAGAATACAACATATAAAGGAAGGCCTATTAGATTATCATCAGATTTCTCAGCAGAAACTCTACAAGCTAGAAGAGAGTGGACCCCAATATTTAAAGCCCTGAAAGAGAGGAACTTTCAGCCAAGAATACTATACCCATCAAAGCTATCCTTCAAGTACGAAGGAGATATAAAAATATTCACAAATACAGAAAAGATGAGAGAATTTATCATCAGAAAGCCCCCACTCCAGGAAATACTAAAGGGGGTTTTCCAACCAGATTCAAAGAACAAAAGAAAACATAACCACAAGTAACAGCTCCACGAAGAAAACAATAAAACCAAACTTAAACTGTGACAACAAAAGAAAAAAAAGGGGGAGAAAGGATGAAGATTAACAGTAGCAAAGGACGATGAAGCGCAGAAATACTCATAAGAAAGGGTACTACAATGAATATGGTAGGTACCCTTTTCATTACTTAATGGTAACCACCCTTGAAAAAACCACCACAAAAACACTTGACTTAAAAAAGGTAGCAACAGAGGAAAGAAGTATGGAATACAAACAAACAAAAACAAATGATAGAAAAACAAAAGAGAAGAATCAAACAAGATACAAAACTAACAGAAAGCAATTTATAAAATGGCAATAGGGAACCCACAAATGTCAATAATTACACTAAATGTAAATGGATTAAACTTACCAATAAAAAGACACAGAGTAGCAGAATGGATTAAAAAAGAAAATCCAACTATATGCTGCCTAGAAGAAACTCATCTAAGCAACAAGGATAAAAACAAATTCAAAGTGAAAGGCTGGAAAACAATACTCCAAGCAAACAACACCCCAAAAAAACCAGGTGTAGCAATACTCATATCTAATAATGCTGACTACAAGACAGAAAAAGTACTCAGAGACAAAAACGGTCATTTCATAATGATTAAGGGGACACTGAATCAAGAAGACATAACAATCCTTAATATATATGCACCAAACCAAGGAGCACCAAAATATATAAGACAGCTACTTATTGACCTTAAAACAAAAACTGACAAAAATACAATCTCACTTGGAGACCTCAATACACCGCTGACAGCTCTAGATCGGTCATCCAAACAGAGAATCAATAAAGATATAGTGGCCTTAAATGAAATACTAGAACACCTGGATATGATAGACATCTACAGGACACTTCATCCCAAAGCGACAGAGTATACATTTTTCTCTAGTGTACATGGAACATTCTCAAGAATTGACCATATGTTAGGCCACAAAGACAATATCAGCAAATTTAAAAAAATTGAAATTGTGCCAAGCATATTCTCTGATCATAAAGACTTGAAACTAGAATTCAACTGTAAAAAAGAGGGGGAAAACCCCACAAAATTGTGGAAATTAAACAACATACTTTTAAAAAATGAATGGGTCAAAGAAGAAATAAGCGCAGAGATCAAAAGATATATCCAAACAAATGAAAATGAAAATACGACATATCAGAATCTCTGGGATGCAGCAAAAGCAGTAATAAGAGGAAAGTTCATATCACTTCAGGCCTATATGAACAAACAAGAGAGAGCCGAAGTAAACCACTTAACTTCACACCTTAAGGAACTAGAAAAAGAAGAACAAAGACAACCCAAAACCAGCCGAAGAAAGGAGATAATAAAAATCAGAGCAGAAATAAACGAAATAGAGAACAGAAAAACTATAGAAAAAATCAATAAAACAAGGAGCTGGTTCTTTGAAAAGATCAACAAAATTGACAAACCCTTGGCAAGACTCACCAAGGAAAAAAGACACAGGACTCAAATAAATAAAATCCAAAATGAAAGAGGAGAGATCACCACAGACATCATAGATATACAAAGAATTATTGTAGAATACTATGAAAAACTATATGCCTCCAAATACAACAATCTAGAAGAAATGGATAAATTCCTAGAACAATACAACCTTCCTAAACTGAGTCATGAAGAAGCAGAAAGCCTAAACAGACCAATCAGCAGGGAGGAAATAGAAAAAACTATTAAAAACCTCCCCAAAAATAAAAGTCCAGGTCCAGATGGTTATACTAGTGAATTCTATCAAACATTCAAAGAAGACTTGGTTCCTATTCTACTCAAAGTCTTCCAAAAAATTGAAGAAGAAGCAATACTTCCAAACACATTTTATGAGGCCAACATAACCCTCATACCAAAACCTGGCAAGGATGGCACAAAAAAAGAAAACTACAGACCAATATCTCTAATGTATACAGATGCTAAAATACTAAACAAAATACTGGCAAATCGAATACAACAACATATTAAAAAAATAATACATCATGATCAAGTGGGATTCATCCCAGAATCTCAAGGATGGTTCAACATACGTAAAACAGTTAACGTAATACATCATATCAACAAAACAAAGAACAGAAACCACATGATCTTATCAATAGATGCAGAAAAGGCTTTCGATAAAATACAACACAATTTTATGTTTAAGACTCTCAACAAAATGGGTATAGAAGGAAAATATCTCAACATAATAAAGGCCATATATGATAAACCATCAGCCAACATCATATTAAATGGCATAAAACTGAGGACTTTCCACCTTAAATCAGGAACACGACAGGGGTGTCCACTCTCTCCACTCTTATTTAACGTGGTGCTAGAAGTCCTGGCCAGAGCAATCAGACAAGACAAAGAAATAAAAGGCATCCATATCGGAAAAGAAGAAGTAAAGGTATCACTTTTTGCTGATGATATGATCCTATACATCGAAATCCCAAAGGACTCCACAAAAAGATTACTACAAACAATAAACCAATACAGTAAGGTCGCAGGATACAAAATTAACATACAGAAGTCCATAGCCTTTCTATATGCCAACAATGAAATATTAGAAAGCGAACTCAAAAAAATAATCCCCTTCACGTTTGCAACAAAAAAAAATAAAATACCTAGGAATAAACATAACAAAGAATGTAAAGGACCTATATAAAGACAACTACAAGGCATTGCTAAGAGAAATAGAAAAAGACACAATGAGATGGAAAAATATTCCTTGTTCTTGGATAGGAAGAATAAATATAATTAAAATGGCCATATTACCCAAAGTAATATATAAATTTAATGCAATTCCCATCAAAATTCCTATGACATTTTTTAAAGAAATGGAACAAAAAATCATCAGATTTATATGGAACTATAAAAAACCCCGAATAGCCAAAGCAATCCTAAGGAAAAAGAATGAAGCTGGGGGCATTACAATACCTGACTTTAAACTATATTATAGGGCCATAATAATCAAAACTGCATGGTATTGGCAGAAAAATAGACACTCAGACCAATGGAACAGAATAGAAAGCCCAGAAATAAAACCACATATATATGGTCAAATAATCTTTGATGAAGGGGCCAACAACACAAAATGGAGAAAAGAAAGCCTCTTCAACAAATGGTGTTGGGAAAACTGGAAAGCCACATGCAAAAGAATGAAACTCGACTACAGCCTGTCCCCGTGTACTAAAATTAATTCAAAATGGATCAAAGACCTAAATATAAGATCTGAAACAATAAAGTACATAGAAGAAGACATACGTACTAAACTCATGGATCTGGGTTTTAAAGAACATTTTATGAACTTGACTCCAATGGCAAGAGAAGTGAAGGCAAAGATAAATGAATGGGACTACATCAGACTAAAAAGTTTTTGCTCAGCAAGAGAAACTGATATAAAAATAAACAGACAGCCAACTAAATGGGAACTGATATTTTCAAACGACAGCTCAGATAAGGGCCTAATATCCAAAATTTACAAAGAACTCATAAAACTCAATAACAAACAAACAAACAATCCTATAAAAAAATGGGAAGAGGACATGAACAGACACTTCTCCCAGGAAGAAATACAAATGGCCAACAGATATATGAAAAGATGCTCAGCTTCATTAGTTATTAGAGAAATGCAAATCAAAACTACAATGAGATACCACCTCACCCCTGTTAGATTAGCTATTATCAACAAGTCGGGTAATAACAAATGTTGGAGAGGATGTGGAGAAAAAGGAACCCTCATACACTGTTGGTGGGAATGTAAAGTAGTACAACCACTATGGAGGAAAGTATGGTGGTTCCTCAAAAAACAGCAAATAGAACTACCTTATGACCCAGCAATCCCTCTACTGGGTATATACCCCAAAACCTCAGAATCATTGATACGTAAAGACACATGTAGCCCCATGTTCATAGCACCATTGTTCACAGTGGCCAAGACATGAAAACAACCAAAAAGCCCTTCAATAGAGGATTGGATAAAGAAGATGTGGCACATATACACTATGGAATACTACTCAGCCATAAGAATGATGACATTAGATCATTTATAGCAAAATGGTGGGATCTTGATAACATTATACGGAGTGAAATAAGTAAATCAGAAAAAAACAAGAACTACATGATTCCATACATTGGTGGAACATAAAAACGAGACTAAGAGACATGGACAAGAGTGTGGTGGTTACCAGGGGTGGGGGGAGGGAGGACGCAGGAGGGAGGGAGGGAGAGATTTAGGGGGAGGGGGAGGGGCACAGAGAAAACTAGATAGAGGGTGACGGAGGACAATCTGACTCTGGGCGAGGGGTATGCAACATAATTTAATGACAAGATAACCTAGACATGTTTTTCTTTGAATATATGTACCCTGAATTATTAATGTCATCCCATTAACATTAATAAAAATTTATTAAAAAAAAAAAAAAGAAAAGAAAATAAAAACAACAAAAACCTAAAAAAAAAAAAAATCAAGAATAATCCACAGACTTTATAACCTATCCCATTTTATTATATTTGTTCGTTTGTTTCTCTTATCTTTATTCTTTATATTTTTTTTTCCTCCTCCAATTTGGTCGATTAACTCTCTGCTGGTCTTACTCTCTCCTCTCCTTGAACTACACTACCCAAAAGTGTTACATCTCCCATTATCTTTTCTTTCTTCTTCCTTTCTCTCTATGAGGGTTGCACTCCAAAACCCTTAACTCTCTCTCTCTCTTTTCTTTTTTCTTCTTTTAGTGGTTCCCTCTTTTTTTCTCTCTCTCTCTCTTTCTTTTCTTCCTCTATATTAGTTTCTTCTTTTCTCCTTTACATGTCCTCTCATTCATACTTCAATAATGAACAAATTATCTTATCTGGGACGCTAACTTATGTTTGTGGCATTTTGGGGGTTTTTTACTTCACCTTTTTAACTCACTAGCCATGCTCCCATCCCTGGCTCTCCATTTTATCTAGTTCTTATTCCACTAAATACAATAGTAATTTTTTAATTTGTCTCCCCATTTTCCTGTTTCCCTCTTATTCCTCTCATCATACCTCTTAGTCAACCAACACCTAAAAGCAAATCATTTTACTCTTGACCCAAATTTTTTCCTTATTTGCTTTTTGTAGGTCCATATCCCTTCTTTTTTCTTTCTTTCTTTCTTTTTTTTTTTTTTTTTGCTTTTTGCCCCTTTATTACTTTTCCCCAATTCAAGCCCTCCATTACAGGCATTGTTTGTTATAATTCACAGTTCACCACAAGATTTTGTCAAGAAAGAGGGGAGAGGAGAGGAGAGGAAAAAGGAGGGGGGGAATAATTTCAATTTAAAAAAATTTTTATTTTATTTTATTTTTCTTTATTTCATTATTAATATTTTTTAAAAAAACAACTCTTGCCCTGGCCTGCTGGCTCAGTGGTAGAGCGTTGGCCTGGCATGCGGGGGACCCGGGTTTGATTCCCGGCCAGAGCACACAGGAGAAGCGCCCATTTGTTTTTCCACCCCCGCCCCCTCCTTCCTCTCTGACTCTTCCCCTCCCGCAGCCAAGGCTCCATTAGAGCAAAGATGGCCCAGGCACTGGGGATGGCTCCTTGACCTCTGCCCCAGGCGCTAGAGTGGCTCTGGTCACGGCAGAGCGATGCCCAGAGGGGCAGAGTATCGCCCCCTGGTGGGCAGAGTGTCGCCCCTGGTGGGCGTGCTGGGTGGATCCCGGTTGGGCGCATGCGGGAGTCTGTTTGACTGTCTCTCCCTGTTTCCAGCTTCAGAAAAATACAAAAAAAACCCCCAAAAACAAAAAAACAACTCTTCGATTTTTTATTTTTTTAACTTTTTATTCTTTATTAAATCTCATTAATACTATCAACAAAACTACCCTCAGATGCCATTAAGGAAGAGAAAATCAAATATCATGGATACAAAAGAAAGAGAGGTAACACAGATAGATGAGGAAAAATCTATGGAGAAAAAATTTAATATATTGGAAACCTTGGAGCTAAATGACAGAGAATTCAAGATAGAAATCCTAAAAATCCTCCGAGATATACAAGAAAACACAGAAAGGCAATTTAGGAAGCTCAGAAAACAACTCAACGAACACAAAGAATATATGCCCAAGGAAATTGAAACTATAAAAACAAATCAAACAGAGATGAAAATCTCAATTTACGAGCTGAAAAACGAAGTAACAAGCTTAGCTAATAGAACAGGCCAGATAGAAGAGAGGATTAGTGAAATAGAAGACAAGCAACTTGAGGCACAACAGAGAGAAGAAGAAAGAGACTCAAAAATTAAAAAAAAATGAGATAGCCCTACAAGAATTATCTGACTCCATCATAAAGAATAACATAAGAATAATAGGCATATCAGAGGGAGAAGAGAGAGAAAATGGAATGGAGAACATACTCAAACAAATAATAGATGAGAACTTCCCAAGCCTGTGGAAAGAACTAAAGCCTCAAATTCAAGAAGCAAACAGAACACCGAGTTTTCTTAACTCCAACAAACCTACTCCAAGGCACATCATAATGAAATTGGCACAAACCAACAGCAAAGAAAAAATTCTCAAGGCAGCCAGGGAAAAGAAGAATACAACATATAAAGGAAGGCCCATTAGATTATCATAAGATTTCTCAGCAGAAACTTTACAAGCTAGAAGAGAGTGGACCCCAATATTTAAAGTCCTGAAAGAGAGGAACTTTCAGCCACTAATACTATACCCATCAAAGCTATCCTTCAAATATGAAGGAGAAATAAAAACATTCACAGACACAGAAAAGATGAGGGAATTTATCATAAAAAAAACCCCATTCCAGGAATTACTAAAGGGGGTACTCCAATCAGATACAAAGAACAAAAACAAACAAAGCCACAAGTAAAAGCTCCAAGAAGAACACAATAAAACCAAATTTAAACTGTGACAACAACAAAAAGAAAGGGGGGGAGAGGATGGAGATTAACAGTAGCAAAGGACGATGGAGTACAAAAGTACTCACAAAATAGTGCGCTACAATGAACAGGGTAGGAACCGTTTTCATTACTTAAAGGTAACCACCATTGAAAAAACCACCACAGAAGAACATGAGATAAAAAAGATAGCAACAGAGGAAAGATGTATGGAATACAACCAAATAAAAACAAAAGATAGAAAAATGAAACAAAAGAATCAAACAAGACACAAAATTAACAGGAAGCAATATATAAAATGGTAATAGGGAACTCACAAGTGTCAATAATTACACTAAATGTAAATGGATTAAACTCACCAATAAAAAGGCACAGAGTAGCAGAATGGATTAAAAATGAAAATCCAACACTATGCTGCCTACAGGAAATTCATCTAAGTAACAAGGATAAAAACAAATTCAAAGTGAAAGGCTGGAAAACAATACTCCAAGCAAATAACATCCAAAAAAAAAGCAGGCGTAGCAATACTCATATCTGATAATGCTGACTACAAGACAGAAAAAGTACTCAGAGACAAAAATGGCCATTTCGTAATGGCTAAGGGGACACTGAATCAAGAAGACATAACAATTCTTTTTTTTTTTTTTTTTCACTTTTCTGAAGCTGGAAATGGGGAGAGACAGTCAGACAGGCTCCCGCATGCGCCCGACCGGGATCCACCCGGCACGCCCACCATGGGGCGACGCTCTGCCCATCAGGGGGCGATGCTCTGCCCATCCTGGGCGTCGCCATATTGCGACCAGAGACACTCTAGCACCTGGGGCAGAGGCCACAGAGCCATCCCCAGCGCCCGGGCCATCTTTGCTCCAATGGAGCCTTGGCTGCGGGAGGGGAAGAGAGAGACAGAGAGGAAAGTGCGGCGGAGGGGTGGAGAAGCAAATGGGCGCCTCTCCTGTGTGCCCTGGCCGGGAATCGAACCCGCGTCCTCCGCACGCTAGGCCAACGGACATAACAATTCTTAATATATATGCACCAAACCAAGGAGCACCAATATATATAAGACAGCTACTTATTGACCTTAAAACAAAAACTGACAAAAATACAATCACACTTGGAGACCTCAATACACCGCTGACGGCTCTAGATCAGTCATCCAAACAGAGAATCAACAAAGACATAGTGGCCTTAAACAAAACACTAGAGCACCTGGATATGATAGACATCTACAGGACATTTCATCCCAAAGTAACTGAGTATACATTTTTCTCCAGTGTACATAGATCATTCTCAAGAATTGACCATATGTTGGGCCACGAAAACAACATCAGCAAATTCAGAAAAATTGAAGTTGTACCAAGCATATTTTCTGATCATAAAGCCTTGAAACTAGAATTCAACTGTAAAAAAGAGGAAAAAATCCCACACAAATGTGGAAACTAAAGAACATACTTTTAAAAAATGAATGGGTCAAAGAAGAAATAAGTGCAGAGATCAAAAGATATATACAGACTAATGAAAATGACAATACGACATATCAGAATCTATGGGATGCAGCAAAAGCAGTGATAAGAGGGAAGTTCATATCACTTCAGGCATATATGAACAAACAAGAGACAGCCCAAGTGAACCACTTAACTTCACACCTTAAGGAACTAGAAAAAGAAGAACAAAGACAACCCAAAACCAGCCGAAGAAAGGAGATAATAAAAATCAGAGCAGAAATAAGTGAAATAGAGAACAGAAAAACCATAGAAAACATTAATAGAACAAGGAGCTGGTTCTTTGAAAAGATCAACAAAATTGACACACCCTTGGCAAGACTTACCAAGGAAAAAAGAGAAAGAACTCATATAAACAAAATCCAAAATTAAAGAGGAGAAATCACCACGGACACCGTAGATATACAAAGAATTATTGTAGAATACTATGAAAAACTTTATGCCACTAAATTCAACAATCTAGAAGAAATGGATAAATTCCTAGAACAATACAACCTTCCTAGACTGAGTCAAGAAGAATCAGAAAGCCTAAACAGACCTATTAGTAGAGAAGAAATAGAAAAAACCATTAAAAACCTCCCCAAAAATAAAGTCCAGGACCTGACGGCTATACCAGCGAATTTTATCAAACATTCAAAGAAGACTTGGTTCGTATTCTACTCAAAGTCTTCCAAAAAATTGAAGAAGAAGCAATACTTCCAAACACATTTTATGAGGCCAACATAACCCTCGTACCAAAACTAGGCAAGGATGGCACAAAAAAAGAAAACTACAGACCAATATCTCTAATGAATACAGATGCTAAAATACTAAACAAAATACTAGCAAATCGAATACAACAACATATTAAAAAAATAATACATCATGATCAAGTGGGATTCATCCCAGAATCTCAAGGATGGTTCAACATACGTAAAACTGTTAACGTAATACACCATATCAACAAAACAAAGAACAAAAACCACATGATCTTATCAATAGACGCAGAAAAGGCTTTCGATAAAATACAACACAATTTTATGTTTAAGACTCTCAACAAAATGGGTATAGAAGGAAAATATCTCAACATGATAAAGGCCATATATGATAAACCATCAGCTAACATCATATTAAATGGCACTAAACTGAAGGTTTTCCCCCTTAAATCAGGAACAAGACAGGGTTGTCCACTCTCTCCACTCTTATTTAATGTGGTACTAGAGGTTCTAGCCAGAGCAATCAGACAAGACAAAGAAATAAAAGGCATCCATATTGGAAAAGAAGAAGTAAAGGTATCACTTTTTGCAGATGATATGATCCTATACATCGAAAACCCCAAAGAATCCACAAAAAGGCTACTAGAAACAATAAGCCAACATAGTAAGGTCACAGGATACAAAATTAACATACAGAAGTCAATAGCCTTTCTATATGCCAACAATGAAACATTTGAGAACGAACTCAAAAGAATAATCCCCTTCACGATTGCAACAAAAAAAATAAAATACTTAGGAATAAACATAACAAAGAATGTAAAGGACTTATATAATGAAAACTATAAACCATTGTTAAGGGAAATCGAAAAAGATATACTGAGATGGAAGAATATACCTTGTTCTTGGCTAGGAAGAATAAATATAATCAAGATGGCCATATTACTCAAAGCAATATACAAATTTAATGCAATTCCCATCAAAATTCCAATGACATTTTTTAAAGAAATAGAGCAAAAAATCATCAGATTTATATGGAACTATAAAAAACCCCGAATAGCCAAAGCAATCCTAAAGAAAAAGAATGAAGCTGGGGGCATTACAATACCTGACTTCAAACTCTATTATAGGGCCACGACAATCAAAACAGCATGGTATTGGCAGAAAAATAGACAATCAGACCAATGGAACAGAATAGAAAGTCCAGAAATAAAACCACATATATATAGTCAAATAATTTTTGATAAAGGAGCCTAGAACACACAATGGAGAAAAGAAAGCCTCTTCAATAAATCGTGCTGGGAAAACTGGAAAGCCACATGCAAAAGAATGACACTGGACTACAGTCTCTCCCCCTGTACAAAAATTAACTCAAAATGGATCAAAGATCTAAACATAAGACCTGAAACAATTAAGTACATAGAAGAAGACATACGTACTAAACTCATGGACCTGGGTTTTAAAGAGCATTTTATGAATTTGACTCCACAGGCAAGAGAAGTGAAGGCAAAAATTAATGAATGGGACTACATCAGACTAAGAAGTTTTTGCTCAGCAACAGAAACTGATAACAAAATAAACAGAAAGCCAACTAAATGGGAAATGATATTTTCAAACAACAGCTCAGATAAGGGCCTAATATCCAAAATATACAAAGAACTCATAAAACTCAACAACAAACAAACAAACAATCCAATAAAAAAATGGAAAGAGGATATGAACAGACACTTCTCCCAGGAAGAAATACAAATGGCCAACAGATATATGAAAAGATGCTCATCTTCTTTAGCTATTAGAGAAATGCAAATCAAAACGGCAATGAGATACCACCTCACACCTGTTTGATTAGCTATTATTAGCAAGACAGGTAATAGCAAATGTTGGAGAGGCTGTGGAGAAAAAGGAACCCTCATACACTGTTGGTGGGAATGTAAAGTAGTACAACCATTATGGAAGAAAGTATGGTGGTTCCTCAAAAAACTGCAAATAGAACTACCTTATGACCCAGCAATCCTCTACTGGGTATATACCCCCAAAACTCAGAAACATTGATACGTAAAGACACATGCAGCCCCATGTTCATTGCAGCATTGTTCACAGTGGCCAGGACATGGAAACAACCAAAAAGCCCGTCAATAGATGACTGGATAAAGAAGATGTGGCACATATACACTATGGAATACTATTCAGCCATAAGAAATGATGACATCGGATCATTTACAGCAGAATGGTGGGATCTTGATAACATGATACGAAGCGAAATAAGTAAATCGGAAAAAACCAGGAACTGCATTATTCCATACGTAGGTGGGACATAAAAGTGAAACTAAGAGACATTGATAAGAGTGTGGTGGTTACGGGGGGTGGGGGGGGAGGTGGGAATGGGAGAGGGAAAGGGGGAGTGAGAGGAGCACAAAGAAAACTAGATAGAAGGTGACAGAGGACAATCTGACTTTGGGTGATGGGTATGCAACATAATTGAACGACAAGATAACCTGGACTTGTTATCTTTGAATATATGTATCCTGATTTATTGATGTTGCCCCATTAAAAAAATAAAATTATTTTAAAATAAATAAATAAATAAATAAATAAATAAATAAATAAATAAAAGAGTGTTGATTTCAAAACCAGATTGTCACTTACACCTAAGAGATATAAAGATTTGTGAAGAAAGCCAACATATTACATTTACTTGTTCAGTTGGATTTTCCCATTTAATAATTACACCTTGATTTTAATATATGAATTTGAAGGGTCTCTTTAAGGTACTGTGTGTAAGAAACATGGTTATAAAAGTTGCCATGTTATATACATATTCTTGAGTGACCTTATTAGTATTTATAGAATATTATGCATTAAGTATATAGGCTTGAGATAGAAAAGTATCAAGCTGAATGTTTTGTTAGGATAATTTGACTATTGAAGTCCAGTGCTGACTGAGCAATAGATACAAATTCAGGTGAGATCCAGTTAATAGATGGAAAAGAATAGAGAAAAAAGGGAGTTGGAGATGAATGAACTGAATGATAGTCTGTTTGGAGCTGAAGGTAACCATGACCTTTCCCTAACAAGGTGCAGTGAAGGGCTTTGGCCCAAAAGTCTACATCAGTTTTTTGAGCATATTGAATAAGTTTCATGACTTGAAGAAGTTCCTTGTTCTTTGTACTGGAGAACATATTGAAGATTTATGCTTGGGCAAGGTGTAAAAACAATATGAAATCAAAAAGAGAAGACAGATTTTTCAGGAGCTGTCACAGAGCCTTCATTGAGGTGATTGTTCGAAGGCACTTTCCAAAATCCTCTTCTTTGTTGAACTGTGAACTTCTTCTTTGTTCCTGTATCTCCATATAAATTCTCACAAATGAAACAAATGTGTTAAAAAGAGCATGCTTTTCTTCTTACAGCAATTGCTAGAGAATTTGCTTGGTAAATTGTGAGAAGGTCTGAGAGACTAATGTAGAGAAAAATGCACTTCAGCCAGTATCATGAATTACAACATTCAAAACTATTTTTATTTACATCAAAGCAGCAAACACTTATAAAGTCCTTATGAAGTGCAATGCACACATTTCTCATGTTGAAGTTGTGTCTGTGTTCCTGCTCTTGTTCCTCCTTAAATTTATACACTTAAGTAATTTATACACTTCTGTTTTTGGAGATTTTTCTTTGTTCAAATATTTCTTTCTGGCATTTCACAAATCCGAAACATATAGAAGAAACAGGTTATGTCATTCCAGTTTTGCCTAGGATTTGATGAGTCTCTTATGGTGACGCAGTCCTCCACTGTGCCTAGGTTGTTGGGCTCCCCTTTGTCCCAGAAGCTGGAAAAAAAAAAGATGTGGTCTTAATCCCGGCTATCAGAGGTAAAGTGACTGAATATAGATACTAGGTGAGTTACTTTTGTGTTCTTTACCTTCACAACAATGCTGAGAGGTAGGTATTATAATCTCCATTTTCTTGACAAAGAAAAGGGACCTCAGAAAAGCTAAACCATTTGTCTAAGTCATAGAGTTTGTGAGTAGTGAAGTTGAACTGGACCTTTCTGCCTTTTCATCCTGTCATGCTCCCTCACAGACTTAGACCCCAAATGAGAGTTTATGGAAACAACCGTTGTCCTGGTAGATTTGTTTTCTTTGCACTCATATATCTTATCATGCTTGATTTCCCTTATTCTACAGAGTTTGCATTAACTTAGGTGCACACTTCAATGTTGTTACAGTGTTGGAGTGAAGCAACTTTTTAAAGTATCAGAGCATGTAGGCTATACTCTCAGAACTGATTGAGGCTGCCCTGACCTTCGGTTTCCTCAAATGCTAAATGAAGTTAATAATATCGATGTATCTCAGAATGATGTAACTGAGGTTAAATGAGATAATGAATGAGATTAAAACTTTGAAAACTTCAAAATGCTGTGCTCGAATGCTGTAAAGCCCATTATTGAAAAGAAAAGAGATGCTATCAAGGGAGTTCTCTTTTCCACATTGTAAAAATCTGTCTTTCTCAAATTGCTATTTTTATCTCATTTATTATAGTATGGGGGCGCAAGACTCTGAATTCAACACTTTGTCCTTGTTACATTTCCAAAGTATTAGTATTCAATTCTAGTTCTTTTTTTTCATGCTCATTTATTTCTTTTTAATTTTGAGATAGTCTTAAGGAATGAGAACAATAGGATGGTCTTGAATAGACCTCATGGAACAGAAAGAGGTTTTGAGACCTCCTCTCAACCATGGGCTCACTTTAGGATTTGGAGTAGTGTTAAATTCTCCTACAAGAAACAAATTACCTTAGAGACTTCATGAAAGGTGTGCCATCTACCCATTTCCATTGACCATCAACCACTTTGTCTGTCAGTCCAATATAAAACTCTCTCTTTCTAGGTTTTGCATGGTAAAGGAATTCCTAAGGAAGACAGAGTAAAAAAAAAAAAATCAATCATTTCAATTTGAAATAAATGTTGAAGGTAATTAATTGTTCCTTAAAGAAATAAAGTAGGATCTGGACTAAATATGATAGATACATGGCCTTGAAATATTAAGCTTATCAGGAATTATCTTCTGATCTTTTTATTGTGGTAAAAATGCACACAACATAAAATTAAACCAACAAAAATGAACCTTGAACAAAGGAGTTTCTCAATAATTTATTCAAAATTTATCTACTGTTATTTGTAGCAAAACCTACTGTAGAGATTAGAACAAAACATTAATCACAGCTTAAAGGTAATAGACACTATTTGCTTCTACTCCTTCAAATAGGTGTATAAACATAATTCTAAAATGGACTTTCAAGCCCTTTTTTCTGCCTTATTAATAAAGGAACTGAACATGGAAATTCCTTTTTTTTCCTTAGGCTCTTCTAGAAATGAAAATAAATTAAAGTAGCTATTGACTTACAGAAATAGTAAGAAGAGCATGCAGTTTAGTACATTCACTTAAATATATTATTTGTGGCCTAAACACTGTATGCAAAAAGAGATAAATCATGTAAGAATGCGACCCTGCTACTCAGGGAAGCTGTACTTTAACTACCTGCTCCTCCTGTGTGTTGATAACCACCAGATGAGCTCCCATCATTGAGCAGTTTATTAAACTTTCTGACCATGTCAGGGTGTTAGTAGAAAAGAAGTAGCAGCTAGTTTGAAAATGTACCCAATTCAATGGACAGCAATTCTTGAGTGAACCTAGGAGGAGAGAAGTTTCCATGAATGCCCCATATGAACTAAATAAGAAAACAGAAAGTTACGTCTGGCCACATGAAGTACATCATTTATAGCCATATGCCTTGGAAGCCCTTGTCATACCTCCCCACCTTGTTATTTATGATTTTTTATAATTCCTATGTCAATAAACAGAAAGAGCAATAGTTTTGTCTTTTGAGACATAATCTTTATTTTCTAGACACATCATATATGTTATCTACCTCAGTTATGCTATTGATATAGGACCTCATTTTTTGTTCTTAGACTGCAAGTTCAAAGGAAGTTATGCATTTCATCTGAGTGACCTCTAAGCAACCATCTTTTGTGTTGCTCAAATAATGTATTCAACAAAATCTTCATACTGGTTGTACAGATAAGCTAAATGTCTTAAACTTATAGAATTGAAGTTTTCAAAGTTTATTACAAATAAATAGGCCAGTCTCTCTCAATTTAATGGTGAGAAAATTATAGCTCAAAGAAAAATGCCATTTTTTAGTGTTGTATTTCTCAGGCATTTTTCTAAGACTTGGAACAGGACTATATATAAGAGCATACAAAGTATATTTCTAAGGTCTTTCCAAATTCTTTATTCTATATATTTTTCCCCCTGTACTTCCTTTTGGGAGCAGGTGATGAATAAAACAAACAAACAAACAAAAAATCCCCGCAAACAACAAAAAAGTGCACTCCTGGGGGTAACGCGATCCACTTCTCAATGTATGGTTAAGCTATCTACATTAAATTTATTCTAAACATTTGTTATAATGTCCCCAAGATTTCCTGCCCCAATGCTAATTGCTTTTCCTCTCTTCTTAACAAACTCCTATCCTTTTATTACACTACAGGCAAGATTTTACATTTTGTTTTTGAAAAAAAAAATCACTACTTCAATTATTCTATTTATCTCAATATCAACCTAGAAGCCAAAATATATTGATATGTAAATTTTGATATTCAGATTTGAGGACTATTGTACCTGATCCATTACTGTAGCAGGAGAATTCCATGGAATCCTCATATAATTGGACCTCGTTCTCATCACAGAGTTGGAAGATGTGATATGTCACTGTAAGGACAGGTATAGAGTTAATTTTTATTGCTCTTTTGATAAAATAAATTTTATCATTTTTTTGTATTTATCACAAAAGTGCCATGCCAACAATTATCATGATATATTCTTACTATCTACTTTTCCTTCTGCATGGAGAGGCATTGAGATTTACTTAAAGAAAGAAGAGGAAATTCACATTATATGGTTTTCTTAATTTATAAAAATGAATGTACTTTATCTCAGGCCCAAAGGCCCAGAGAAAACAAATGTGTTAGCATTCTCTCTTATGCCAAGTCTAACCGTCTCTATCCTTCCTTCTAAAAAGTGATTTATTGCATCTCTGGCTAAGATTTCATAGAAAGTATCACACTAATGAATAATATGGGTACAAAGGAAAGGACTTAAGGCCACTAGGGAGATAAAAAATGTCTATCATGAAAAATGCATCAGAGGTCACTAAAATTGCTGACAGTTTTGTACTAGTTGGTGTTTCTGGCATGAGGAATAACTTGCAGATAAATAGGGGAAATGTGAAATACTTTTTATGGGAGAACAGAACCAATAGGCAGCAAGGGAGAAATTACTTATAATATTCATCAAGGAAATTGAATTTGATCTTCAGAACTCACCAACACATCTGGTGATAAAACAGGCACTGAGTAGTAGAATGGAGATCCCAGCAACAGTCCATAAGGACACTTGGGGAGAGAAGCATTCTCTCTCTGTAAAAAGACACAAATATGGTTAACTTTTCCGTAAGCAAGAGGCATAAGAAATTTTAATTCAGTCTTACATATTTCCTTCCACTTGAGTGCCTATATTGAGTAATTCTCAAATTTCAGTATGTATCATAATTTAGTTGGAGGGCTTGTTAAAACATAGATTACAGGGCCTCTCTCCCAGAATTAAGAACTCAGAGCTGGTATAGAACCAACAAGTTTCCAGAAGCTGCTGGTGCTGCTGGTCTAGGTACCATACTTTTAGAACCTACTAGCGTAATATGTTACTAATTTTAAGACTGATTCATGAAGTTGGCCAGGTTTTCCTTTCCTAAGTCATGCACATTTTCCCCCTTTCTTCCCTATCTTTCTCCCTTTCACTCTCTCTGTTTCTCTTTTCTCTTTCTTGCTCTCCTCTTTTTTGTTCCTCATTTTCCAAACCCTTTGTAAATCATTCAGTTAAAACATTGAATTCATCTAGTAGTTCCTTTCCTCCTCCTTCTCAATAGATATTTTACAGACAAAGAGAGTGAGTTCTAAAGAAGGGAAGTGCCTTGCCCAACGGGACACAGTGAAGCACAGAGAAGAGAAAAACAGCAGTTTGGGAGCCCTCCCTGAACTCAAGTTCAGTGATCTTTCCGGTATAACATATATTCTTCTAACCATTATTTTCTTCTGTTTCATTCTCTTTCTCTGTCTCTCTTCTTTTACGTTACTGCATGCTTTTCTGTTGTCCTATCCTTCAACATATTTATCACTTCTTCCAGAAAACAATCTATGAAATAAAAAGGAGAATTGTAAATTTTACCTGTGCCCTGTGATGTAGATGATTTGGATGAATTCATCCTTTTTCTCTTTTACCTTTTCTCTCTCCCTCTTTCTTTCTCTCTCTCTTTCTCTCCTCAGTTTCAGAGTCCAAGAGTTTTTGTTGGTAAGTTTCAAGAAAAATAAATCTTGAAGACTGAACACTTTATCTGTATTTTAGGAAGTTCAACCCCAAGACATAAGAATATTAAGTTGTTCAGTGGCTGTCTGTTCAAGTCAGGATTTCCTTTCTTGCATAAGAAGGACAAGGGAGTTTACTGGGCAACAAGTCAGTCTCCTTACTCCAGGCAACCACAATATGAGGAAATGAGGAAATTTTAAGTACCAACAGAAGTAGGCTGACCATGGGGAAATACCAGTGACTTCAAAAATATTGTTTTGTTTTGGTGGATAAAATTTCTCTGCCTCCTTCCAGACCTTATTCATCTCTCAATGATTCCTTGACATTTGTGGGGCCCATCTCTGCATTCCCAATCTCAGTTTTGATCTTTATTACCACATAATTGTTAACTGAAAAGAAGACAAACTCCAAAACTTCATAGCACTTAGCACAAAGCTGGGTACACAGTGTAAGTATTTATAATAGAGCAATGTGAGTTTCTTTACATCTTTTATGTTTTTTTTTCTTGATCTTTCACTTGCAGCTCTTGAACAACTCTAACAAACAAGAGGTTAATATCCAAAATATATAAAGAACTCTTACAACTCAACTCCAAACCAACAAACAACCTAATTTAAAAATGGGCAGAGGACCTGAACAGACACTTCTCCCAAGAATACATATAAATGGCCAACAGATATATGAAAAGATAATCAACTTCACTATTAGGAAAGTGTAAATCAAAACTACAATGAATACCACTTCATATTTGTTAGAATGGCTGTTATTAACCAGACAGGTAATAACAAGTGTTGAAGAGGTTGTGGAGAAAAAGAAATTCTCATTCACTACTAGTGGGATTGTAAATTGGTACAGCCACTATGGAAAACAGTATGGAGGTTCCTCAAAAAATTAAGAGTTACCACACAACCTCTCTTCTGTGTATGTACCCCCAAAATTGGAAGACATTTATTCAAAAAGATATATGCACCTTTATGTTCATTGTAGTATTATTCACAGTGGTCAAACCACAGAAACAACCAAACTGTTTCTCAGTAGATGACTGGAAATAGAAGATGTAGTACATATCTGCAATGGAATACTACTAAGCTGTAAGAAAAGATAAAATACTACCATTTGTGACAATATGGATAAATCTTGAGGATATCATGCTAACAAAATAAGTCAAACAACAAAAAAAAAACGGTAGCATTTCACTTATAAATGGAAAATGAAACTGAAAGCAACAAATGAACAAACAAGAAAAACAAATTTAAAAAACCTCTTAGTCACAGAAACAGTACGGTGTTTACCAGAGGGAAAGGGGTGTACGGGGAGTAAAGGCTAAAAGGGGTCAAATATATGGTGACAGAAGATTTGACTTTGAGTGGTAAATATGTAATTCAATATACAGATGATGTGTCATAGAATTGTACACTTGAAACCTATATAATTCTATTAATTGTCACCTAATACATTTAATTAAAAATAAATAAAATGAACAATCTTGATTTGTAGATTTATTGATATATTTCTTTTAGGCTATTTTATAGTTCCACCTCAATTGAACAGCCTTGTGTGGTTTGACTACTTTAAAACTCAACTCAATTCCTTTACATCATAACAGACCTTCTAAAGCCTGGAGACTCAGTATGTAATTTAACTCTATTGTTCTGAATTATTTGGAGATTTTTGTTTTCTAGTGTAGCCTATATCAGGAGAAATGAATCTGAATGTCAGAAGAAGCAATTTAAGCTAGAAATTAAAATATGCTTTTCTGGAAGGTTAGTAGATATAGTAATGTTTCAGCTTCTTCCTTAAAATACTTAAGAATGAGATCAAATTACACTCACTTGACTCAAATACGCAAGTGTCAGGAGGCATTAGTGTGTATGTATGTATATATATATATATCCTAGTAATCCCCTCAGCCAATGACTCACTAATTTTCCACGGTAGAAAACTTCCTTTTCTCAAAGGCACTTTTTATTATCTCAATGCATTAATCAACTTCCTGTGCATTTTCCATTTTATAGTTATATACATTTATTAAAGAATGTTTAAAAATTACACACATATTATAAAATATAAACATATTTAATATGTATATTATCAGAAAATGGCTTTCGACCAGTAAAAATAAAGAAATTATCTAGTGAATGAGTTTTATGAATTATTAAATGATGAATCATAGTGACTACAGTAATTTATTTATTATGATCAATCAACAATAATAAATAGTAATAAATAATTATATAAACATGCATATATAATTAACTGGATATTAATAACTAATAAGCAAACAATTTTTTTTTTAATAATAATTTTATTTTTTTAATGGAGTGACATCAATAAATCAGGATACATATATTCAAAGATAACAAGTTAACAAGTCCAGGTTATCCTGTCGTTCAATTATGTTGCATACCCACCACCCAAAGTCAGATTGTCCTCTGTCACCTTCTATCTTGTTTTCTTTGTGCCCCTCCCCACCCCCTTTCCCTCTCCCATTTCCCCCTCCCCCCCGTAACCACCACACTCTTATCAATGTCTCTTAGTCTCACTATTATGTCCCACCTACGTATGGAATAATACAGTTCCTGGTTTTTTCTGATTTACTTATTTCGCTTCGTATCATGTTATCAAGATCCCACCATTTTGCTGTAAATGTTCCGATGTCATCATTTCTTATGGCTGAGTAGTATTCCATAGTGTATATGTGCCACATCTTCTTTATCCAGTCATCTATTGATGGGCTTTTTGGTTGTTTCCATGTCCTGGCCACTGTGAACAATGCTGCAATAAACATGGGGCTGCATGTGTCTTTACGTATCAATGTTTCTGAGTTTTTGGGATATATACCCAGTAGAGGGATTGCTGGGTCATAAGGTAGTTCTATTTTCAGTTTTTTGAGGAACCACCATACTTTCTTCCATAATGGTTGTACTACTTTACATTCCCACCAACAGTGTATGAGGGTTCCTTTTTCTCCACAGCCTCTCCAACATTTGTTATTACCTGTCTTGCTAATAACAGCTAATCGAACAGGTGTGAGGTGGTATCTCATTGCCGTTTTGATTTGCATTTCTCTAATAGCTAAAGAAGATGAGCATCTTTTCATATATCTGTTGGCCATTTGTATTTCTTCCTGGGAGAAGTGTCTGTTCATATCCTCTTCCCATTTTTTTATTGGATTGTTTGTTTGTTTGTTGTTGAGTTTTATGAGTTCTTTGTATATTTTGGATATTAGGCCCTTATCTGAGCTGTTGTTTGAAAATATCACTTCCCATTTAGTTGGCTTTCTGTTTATTTTGTTATCAGTTTCTGTTGCTGAGCAAAAACTTCTTAGTCTGATGTAGTCCCATTCATTAATTTTTGCCTTCACTTCTCTTGCCTGTGGAGTCAAATTCATAAAATGCTCTTTAAAACCCAGGTCCATGAGTTTAGTACGTATGTCTTCTTCTATGTACTTAATTGTTTCAGGTCTTATGTTTAGATCTTTGATCCATTTTGAGTTAATTTTTGTACAGGGGGAGAGACTGTAGTCCAGTGTCATTCTTTTGCATGTGGCTTTCCAGTTTTCCCAGCACGATTTATTGAAGAGGCTTTCTTTTCTCCATTGTGTGTTCTAGGCTCCTTTATCAAAAATTATTTGACTATATATATGTGGTTTTATTTCTGGACTTTCTATTCTGTTCCATTGGTCTGATTGTCTATTTTTCTGCCAATACCATGCTGTTTTGATTGTCGTGGCCCTATAATAGAGTTTGAAGTCAGGTATTGTAATGCCCCCAGCTTCATTCTTTTTCTTTAGGATTGCTTTGGCTATTCGGGGTTTTTTATAGTTCCATATAAATCTGATGATTTTTTGCTCTATTTCTTTAAAAAACGTCATTGGAAGTTTGATGGGAATTGCATTAAATTTGTATATTGCTTTGGGTAATATAGCCATCTTGATTATATTTATTCTTCCTAGCCAAGAACAAGGTATATTCTTCCATCTCAGTATATCTTTTTCGATTTCCCTTAACAATGGTTTATAGTTTTCATTATATAAGTCCTTTACATTCTTTGTTATGTTTATTCCTAAGTATTTTATATTTTTTGTTGCAATCGTGAAGGGGATTATTCTTTTGAGTTCCTTCTCAGTTGTTTCATTGTTGGCATATAGAAAGGCTATTGACTTCTGTATGTTAATTTTGTATCCTGCGACCTTACTGTATTGGCTTATTGTTTCTAGTAGTCTTTTTGTGGATTCTTTGGGGTTTTCGATGTATAGGATCATATCATTTGCAAAAAGTGATACCTTTACTTCTTCTTTTCCGATATGGATGCCTTTTATTTCTTTGTCTTGTCTGATTGCTCTGGCTAGAACCATAGTACCACATTAAATAAGAGTGGAGAGAGTGGACAACCCTGTCTTGTTCCTGATTTAAGGGGGAAAGCCTTCAGTTTAGTGCCATTTAATATGATGTTAGCTGATGGTTTATCATATATGGCCTTTATCATGTTGAGATATTTTCCTTCTATACCCATTTGTTGAGAGTCTTAAACATAAAATTGTGTTAATGTTTAAGCCTTTTATCGAAAGCCTTTTCTGCGTCTATTGATAAGATCATGTGGTTTTTGTTCTTTGTTTTGTTGATATGGTGTATTACGTTAACAGTTTTACGTATGTTGAACCATCCTTGAGATTCTGGGATGAATCCCACTTGATCATGATGTATTATTTTTTTAATATGTTGTTGTATTCGATTTGCTAGTATTTTGTTTAGTATTTTAGCATCTGTATTCATTAGAGATATTGGTCTGTAGTTTTCTTTTTTTGTGCCATCCTTGCCTGGTTTTGGTATGAGGGTTATGTTGGCCTCATAAAATGTGTTTGGAAGTATTGCTTCTTCTTCAATTTTTTGGGAGACTTTGAGTAGAATAGGAACCAAGTCTTCTTTGAATGATTGATAAAATTCGCTTGTATAGCCGTGAGGGCCTGGACTATTATTTTTGGGGAGGTTTTTAATGGTTTTTTCTATTTCTTCTTTACTGATAGGTCTGTTTAGGCTTTCTGCTTCTTCTTGACTCAGTCTAGGAAGGTTGTATTGTTCTAGGAATTTATCCATTTCTTCTAGGTTGTTGAATTTAGTGGCATAAAGTTTTTCATAGTATTCTACAATAATTCTTTGTATATCTACGGAGTCCGTGGTGATTTCTCCTCTTTCATTTTGGATTTTGTTTATATGAGTTCTTTCTCTTTTTTCCTTGGTAAGTCTTGCCAAGGGTTTGTCAATTTTGTTGATCTTTTCAAAGAACCAGCTCCTTGTTCTATTAATTTTTTCTATAGTTTTTCTGTTCTCTAATTCATTTATTTCTGCTCTGATTTTTATTATCTCCTTTCTTCGGCTGGTTTTGGGTTGTCTTTGTTCTTCTTTTTCTAGTTCCTTAAGGTGTGAAGTTAAGTGGTTCACTTGGGCTCTCTCTTGTTTGTTCATATATGCCTGAAGTGATATGAACTTCCCTCTTATCACTGCTTTTGCTGCATCCCATAGATTCTGATATGTCGTATTGTCATTTTCATTAGTCTGTATATATCTTTTGATCTCTGCACTTATTTCTTCTTTGACCCATTCATTTTTTAAAAGTATGTTCTTTAGTTTCCACATTTTTGTGGGATTTTTTTCCTCTTTTTTGCAGTTGAATTCTAGTTTCAAGGCTTTATGATCAGAAAATATGCTTGGTACAACTTCAATTTTTCTGAATTTGCTGATGTTGTTTTTGTGGCCCAATATATGGTCAATTCTTGAGAATGATCCATGTACACTGGAGAAAAATGTATACTCAGTCACTTTGGGATGAAATGTCTTGTAGATGTCTATCATATCCAGGTGCTCTAGTGTTTTGTTTAAGGCCACTATGTCTTTGTTGATTCTCTGTTTGGATGACCGATCTAGAGCCGTCAGCAGTGTATTGAGGTCTCCAAGTATGATTGTGTTTTTGTCAGTTTTTGTTTTAAGATCAATAAGTAGCTGTCTTATATATTTTGGTGCTCCTTGGTTTGGTGCATATATATTAAGAATTGTTATGTCTTCTTGATTCAGTGTCCCCTTAGCCATTATGAAATGGCCATTTTTGTCTCTGAGTACTTTTCCTGTCTTGTAGTCAGCATTTTCCGATATGAGTATTGCTACGCCTGCTTTTTTTTGGATGTTATTTGCTTGGAGTATTGTTTTCTAGCCTTTCACTTTGAATTTGTTTTTATCCTTGTTACTTAGATGAGTTTCCTGTAGGCAGCATACAGTTGGATTTTCTTTTTTAATCCATTCTGCTACTCTGTGCCTTTTTATTGGTGAGTTTAATCCGTTTACATTTAGTGTAATTATTGATACTTGCT